>NW_026128726.1:91913-101713 GCF_022985175.1 Labeo rohita
TTGCTAAGTATATGAATTAAATTATTTTATTATGTTTTCTTCATATACTGATCATTCATTAACCTTTTTTCAGCATCTAAAGAAAACAACAACAACATTATCAAATTAAATATCTTTACTTGATGCTACAAGGATCCACCATGAAAGTTACACCAGTTGCTTGGCTTTATGATGAAAGACATTATCAGATGCCAAGAGTCCAGTGTGAGGATTAAAATGCAACAGTTCCATGTTGAATAATGGGAGAAGAAACACTTTAAAGAAAATAAATACTGCCATGGAATAAGAAACTGTTTATTTGTGCAGTTTTGTCTTTCACTATTATTTTAAGATCAATAATATCAGAAAGGTAATTAGCACATCCTCAAGTTATGCAGAGGTCAGACAGATTCGACCGTAATTTCAAAAATAAGTCACTATGTCTGTTTTTGAAGCAACTGATAGCAAAACTTTGGAAGAAATAGTACAGCACCTTAAATCCTCAACCTGCAACCTTTTTCAAAAGTGTGTTTAACTGTTTAGAAGCAGATCTCTTAGAAGTGGTAAACACCTCACTTCTTTCGGGGACTTTTCCAAACTCCCTGAAAACTGCAGTTGTTAAGCTTCTTCTGAAAAAGAGCAATCTTGATAACACTATAGACCAATATCTGCAACTATAGACCAATATCAAATCTTCCTTTTATAGGCAAGATTATTGAAAAGGTAGTTTTCAATCAGCTGAACAACTACTTAAACTCAAATGGATACCTGGACAATTTTCAATCTGGTTTCCGACCGGATCACAGTACAGAGACAGCGCTCCTTAAAATAATAAATGATATTCGCCTAAATTCTGATTCTGGCAAAATATCAGTGCTGGTACTACTAGATCTCAGTGCTGTGTTTGACACTGTCGATCATAACATTCTTCTAGAGAGACTGGAAAACTGGGTCGGGCTTTCTGGGACGGCTCTCAGTTGGTTCAGGTCATACTTAGAAGGGAGAGGTTATTATGTGAGTATAGGAGAGGATAAGTCTAAGTGGACATCCATGACATGCGGAGTCCCTCAAGGCTCAATTCTAGCGCCACTCTTGTTTAGCCTGTATATGCTCCCACTAAGTCAAATAATGAGAAAGAACCAAATTGCCTATCACAGCTATGCTGATGATACCCAAATTTACTTAGCCTTATCACCAAATGACTACAGCCCCATTGCTTCCCTCTGCCAATGCATTGATGAAATTAACAGTTGAATGTGCCAGAACTTCCTTCAGTTTAACAAGGAGAAAACTGAAGTCATTGCATTTGGAAGCAAAGAGGAAGTTCTTAAGGTGAATGCATACCTTGACTCTAGCGGTCAAACAACTAAAAGCCAAGTCAGGAATCTTGGTGTGATTCTGGAGTCAGACCTTAGTTCAGTAGTCATGTCAAGGCAGTAACTAACCTTCCCAAGAAGACCATTAGACAGCTGCAGCTCATCCAGAACGCTGCTGCCAGGATTCTGACTAGAACCAGAAAATCTGAGCATATCACACCAGTCCTCAGGCTTCCAGTTATATTTAGAATTGATTTTAAAGTACTTTTACTCATTTATAAATCACACTGAATATAAACCTAACAGACCACTCAGATCATTAGGATCGAGTCAGTTAGAAATACCAAGGGTTCACACAAAACAAGCTATTTAGCTATTATGCTGCCCGCAATCAGCTTCCAGACGAAATCAAATGTGCTAAAACATTAGCTACTTTTAAATCTAGACTCAAAACTCATCTGTTTAGCTGTGCATTTACTGTATGAGCACTGTGCTACGTCCGAACTGATTGCACTAATGTATAACCTTTTTCCATTTTTTACCTGTCTTAAATTTGTTTTAAATCAATTTTTAAATCATTTTAAAAGTTTTTAATTTTTTTTTTTTGTTTTATTGTTTTGATTATTCTACTGCCTTTTTGTGAATTACTGTTTTATTATTATTTTTATGATTATTCTACTTCCTTTTATGTAAAGCACTTTGAATTACCTTTGTGTATGAAATGTGCTATATAAATAAACTTGCCTTGCCTTGCCTTGCCTACACAACAAGTTTCCCCATAGTATGAGAAACAGAAACATGTATATTCTAAAAGATTGGTTCCATATTTTGTTTCCTGACTCATAATGAACATAACATGAACAATATTGTTAGTTTTTTTGTATGCCATTTTAACAATTGTCCTTAAAACACACTGTGGTCTGTGCAAATCATGTACATTTAACACAAACTGTCCATGTTGGCATTTTGTGACTGTAAATTTGTCTCAACATACTATAGAGGTTGATTTGAACTGTTAACCTTAATTATTCTGTTATTTACTGCACTGCAAAAAAAAAAAAAAAAAAAAAAAAAAAACACTTGAAAAGTTGTTTCAACTTAAAGTTTCATGAAAGAAGACTACTTTTTCTGAGATTTGAGCAGAGGTGTTTGTGTTGCACATCATATATGACAATGTTAGCACCCATTAATTTTAACTGTTGGAGAAAACTTTTTTGCTCTATTTTCATCTTCCGGGTTTAAAATCTACATTGTGCTGACGTCACAGTTTGTGACGTGGCAATGGACTATAGTACATCAATGACGCGTCGGTGTCTCATAATTATTCATGAGGCTGCGTGTTCTTATCCTATGAGAAGACGCTTCACCTAATTACTGGAGAAGGGTCTGGCTGCAGACATGCACCTGCACTCTCAGACACCTGCACTCTCAGACAACTGCACTTCCGGAGGTGACGTCACTTGCATTTGATTTTATTTTTACCTCATTTTATTTATTTATTTATTTTTTTTTCTCTCAACATTTTACAACAGTAGCCAGGTGGTGAAGACAAGAAAAAATAAACTAAGTTACAATACCACTCGCAATCGCCACTTGCACTCTCTGGTACCTGCGATGTCACTTGCAGTCTACACAAATGGTGCGGGTTGCAAATGGAGACAAGACACTGTGGTCGTTAAACGATTAAAACTAATTTAATAGCATAACGTACAGGGTCCTGCAGGTCATCTGTAGGAGATAAAAACAAGACCCGCAAATCCGTGGCCACAGAACAGCAGAATATGAACCCAATGCGCAAAGTCTCTCGTTAAGCTTTTTCCTCCCGTTGAAAACCATTAACACTTGATATGGCTTAATGTATTAAGATACATTAAGTGCCATTAAATGATCAAATTTGTAAAATAATGTATTAATTTAATGTACTTCAAGGCAAGCATATGGCCATGAACACACTCCGCAAACTTTCACTTTTATACTTGCCCAGCAAACGCTTGATGTAGCAAAACGGACTAAGATGATAAAGACCAAATTCAATATAAACCTTACTGTTGCCAAACGATATACCAGCAGGTATGAAGGACAACACTATATAGCCTACATATACATTATATTAATAAACTTTATATCGAATTTAATATCAAATATATGTTGTTTGAACATAAATGTGTGTACACAAACACCCTATAATCATAAAAATCCACCCAGTGGTTTTTAATTAATCTGTAAAAATAATTTCCCCTTTTTCAAATCAAGCCATTCTCAGCATCTTGTCTGTGTGAAGACACACCGACAGAGGCCGCTCCCACGATAGTTGATTGATATGACCGTCTTACCTTAGACCCGCCTTAAAAGAGCAGTAACAGTCCAATCACCATTGTTTTGATGCCGACTTTTCATTAAGACCCTAAAGAATCAACTTGTGGAAAATGGGCATCCCTTTAAAAAAGTAAGTGTTTATCCTGCCTTAAAATTTAAGGTTTACTTAACTCAAATATCCACATTTTCATATAGTATAACTTAACATTTCACGTTGACTAAACTAAATTTCTAGGCTAGATTAAATTTCAAGATGTTTTAACATATTTTAACATTTACTTTCAACTTTAAAATTGTACTGTTTCAACTGTATCTGACATGGGTGCAATTGGAACAAAAATACTTCTTCTTGTTATAAACTAACTGTGGAAAACATATGCATTGGTATTATTGATCATTATTTCTTTAGCAGACATTTAAAAGAAATATCACATGAAAAAAAATAAATTTTTAAATGTCAGTTTTTGTGTGGTAATCTAAAAAGCAAAAAATGTTCCAACTGTACAAGGTCTACCCTAAAATCTGATTCCTGTAATAAATGACCGCTTTTGGATTCTACCTCTGCCTCAGCGTCCTCGTTACAGAATACTTCGCCTACCAAGAATCCAGCGGAAATTACACACTGAAAACCCTAATAAGTTAATTGGACTAAATTGATTGAGTAAACTCGTTGCCTCAAATTAATTGAGTAATGGAATCTTCCAAAACTTGCATATTTAAGTTTATTTAACTTGGCGGTTTTGTAGACTGTACTTAAATCATTCAGTTCAACAAACTTAGCACTTATTTAATGTACTTAAACGAATGTGTTCACTTGGTATTCATTTTTTTTTAAGTGTACTTATATATTTAAGTTAACTCAACATGAAAATGTAACTTAAAACTGTTAAACAATGTTCTTATATTTGACTGCAAGTCATGTCAGTAGTAGCACAACAAAAAACAAACAAAAAAAGCTCATAAAATGGTTATTGATAGTTAATAAAAATAAATAAAATTGAGTTGTTACCATTGTTGTGATTCACATGCTGAATGTTGAAGTCTGTGTGTGACTCACGCACATTACCCCAAATATTAAAAGATTATATAAACGCAGTTAAAAGCTTCTTACAGTGTTTATAAAAAGAGAAAATCAGTAAAATTGTAAAGTCATTAATCAGCATAAAAAAAAAAACTCATGATTTAATTACCTAATTACCTAAAAACCTAATGATTTAATTAGAATATAGATCACCTTCTAAAAGCAATCTATTTATTACTTTTCTTTCTTTGAAATCAAAGAACTCTGATTTCATGCTGCATTGTTGCAACAACAGAAAGAAAACTATAGTAATATAAACAAAGTTCCAAGTCCCCAACCAAAAGTAACACTATTCACTATAATGGTGAGTATTATTAAAAAATAAAAAAATAAAAATAAAAAAACTTTTCAGGAAAATCAACATTAATTTATGAAGTCAGCTTATGTGATGTTCTCTCAAATATTTCAGTTGTATTGAAAATTCAACATTCAAGATGACTTTTTAAAATGATTTTTTTTTCAAATGATTAATCATGATTTTGAGCTCACAACACTTGAAATCTTAAGTTTATGCATTTTGATAGTAAATAAGTTAAATTAACTCATATTTTTAAGTAATAGGTCCAAAATGCAAAATTTTAAGTAATGTTTAGTCAACATTACTTGATTGTATAAGTAAAGACAGCATTAGGGTTTACGGTGCAGAGTACACGACCAGCCAACATGAACCCAGCAGTATCTCGCCTCCTCTGCCTTCGTCAAGGTGACAAGGCTATAGAGGAATATGTGGGGGAATTTTGTGGACTGTGTCACCTGGTTGACTTTAATGACGTGGCACTGAAGGACATTTTTCGGGTGGGTTTAAACGATCCCATTCGTTCATGGCTACCTGGGGGAAAGATTCATTGGTCACTAGAGAAATATATTGATCATGCCCTGCTATTAAGTGGATCCACGTTTACTGTGGGGATCGCGGATGAGGGACCCCGTGATCCTCCAGTAGGCCCCACACCACAACCAGTTCAAGTCACATCCTCCAAGCCAAGGTCTGCTCACGTCACGTCTGCCAAGCCACAGCCTGCTCACGTCACGTCTGCCAAGCAACAGCCTGCTCACGCCATGCCTGCCAAGCCACAGCCTGCTCACGCCATGCCTGCCAAGCCACAGCCTGCTCACGCCATGCCTGCCAAGCCACAGCCGGTTCACGCCATGCCTGCTGCACCAGGGCCTGTTCACGCCACGCCTGCTGCACCAGGGCCTGCTCACGCCATGCCTACTATTCAAAGACCTGCTCATGCCATTCCTGCCTGTCCGGAGTCTGCACCTGTCATGGCTACCCTCCTACAACCAGCTCAGAAGATGGCTGCTATCCCCAAACCTGTTCACAAGATGGCCGCCGTCCCTGAGCCAGTCCACAAGATGGCCACCATCCCAGAGCCAGTCCACAAGATGGCCGCCATCCCCAAACCTGTTCACAAGATGGCTGCCATTCCAGAACCAGTCCACAAGATGGCCGCCTTCCCTAAGCCACTCCATCAGATGGTCACTGTCTCCAAGTCATGTCACATGATGACCCACGTGCTGGACTCACCCCTAATGGCTGTACGGACAGCCAAGATGGCGCTCCCTCTTGTTGCGGCAGCTACCCCTGATTCAAGTCAAGCTGCAGAGCCCGGTCAAGCTCCAGAGCCAAGTCAAGCTGCAGATACATCTTCAGAGTCAGGTCAAGTTGCAGCTGTGTCTCCTGTGTCAAGTCAAGCTACAGCAGCTGCTCCAAAGTCCAAGGCTTCCAAGTCAAGTCCAGTTCCAGTTCCAGGGTCAAGTCCAGTTCCAGGGTCAAGTCCAGCTTCAGAGCCCGGCCAAGCTACAGAGTCAAGTCAAGCAACAGAGTCAAGCAAGGACACAGCTGTTCCCCATGAATCAAGCCAGGTTACAGCTGTTCTCCACGAGTCAAGCCAAGACACAGCTGTGGTTCTCCGTGAGTCAAGCCAAGTCACAGCTGTGCCCCACGAGTCAAGCCAAGTCACAGCTGTGCCCCACGAGTCAAGCCAAGTCACAGCTGTTCCCCGCGAGTCAAGCCAAGTCACAGCTGTTCCCCGCGAGTCAAGCCAAGTCACAGCTGTTCCCCGCGAGTCAAGCCAAGTCACAGCTGTGCCCCGCGAGTCAAGCCAAGTCACAGCTGTGCCCCCGCGAGTCAAGCCAAGTCACAGCTGTGCCCCGCGAGTCAAGCCAAGTCACAGCCGTGCCCCGCGAGTCAAGCCAAGTCACAGCTGTGCCCCGCGAGTCAAGCCAAGTCACAGCTGTGCCCCGCGAGTCAAGCCAAGTCACAGCTGTGCCCAACGAGTCAAGCCAAGTCACAGCTGTGCCCCACGAGTCAAGCCAAGCCACAGCTGTTCCCCACGAGTCAAGCCATGTTGTTCCTGAGTCAAGCCAAGTTGCAGCAGATCTTCACGAGTCAAGTCAAATTGCTGCTGTCTTCCCTGAGCCAAGTTCGTTGCGGCTGTCGTCCATGAGCCAAGCCAAGCCGCTGTTGTTCTTCATGAGCCAAGTCAAGTTGTGGCTGTTGTCCAGGAGCCAAGCCAAGCCACAGTTGATCCTCATGAACCAAGTCCAGCCACAGTTGATCTTCATGAACCAAGTCCGGCCACGGCAGGCCTCCCGAGTCAAGTCCGCCACGGCAGGCCTCCCCGAGTCAAGTCCGGCCACGGCAGGCCTCCCCGAGTCAAGACAGAGCCCACGCTCCCAAGCCACGCCGAGCCCACATTCACAAGCCATAAGTCCATCCACACCCACAAGGTCACCAGACACCCCATTATCTACTGTGCTGCCTGTAATGGCCGTAGCCATTTTCAGTGTGTGGGCTGCACACTGTGTTCCAGAGGCCTCGCCTGTACACAAGTCTGCTCCAGAGGTTTCGTCTGTCCACGAGTCTGCTCCCGAGGCCTCGCCTGTCCACGAGTCTACACCAGAGGCCTCTTCTGTCAAAGAGTCTGCGCCAATGCCCCCAGAAGCAGCAGCTCCGGCTGCAGAACCTCCCTAAAGGGGCGGCGTTTCCCCAGGGACTCTCTGCCCGTCCTGTCACAGCCATGAAGGCCACTTATAACTTCCTGCCACACCTGCCCAAGCATCTGCGCCCATGCCCCCAGAGGTGTCAGCGCAAGCTGTAGATCCTCCTATGGGGGCGGCGTCCCACGGTGAACTCTCTGCCTGCCATGTCGCAATCAAGAAGGCCAAAGAAATCATTCAAGTACACACCGCTCTACTATGCATGTCATTAGTCCCACTGTGGATATCCCTGCTCCTGACTGCTCTGCCTGTTCTGTCTGCCCTGCAATGGCTCCCTGTTATGCCTGCTCTGCCTGCCTCGCCATGGCTCCCTGCTCTACCTGCTCTGCCTGCCCCACCATGGTCCCCTACTCTGCCATTGCTCCACAGCCCAGGCCCTCCAGTACTTCACGGTCTGCTACTGCTCCACGGCCCTGGTCCTCCAAAGTTCCACTGTCTGTCATTGCTCCACGGCCCAGGCCCTTCAGTGTTTCATGGTCTGCTATTGCTCCACGGCCCAGGACCTCCAGTGTTCCACTGTCTGCCACAGCTCCACGGCCCAGGTCCTCCAGGGTTCCACTCTCTACAACAGCTCCACGGGCCTGGTCCTCCAATGTTCCACTGTCTGCCACAGCTCCACAGTCCAGGTCCTCCAGTGCTTCACTGTCTGCCACTGCTCCATGGTCCAGGTCCTCCAGTGCTTCACTGTCTGCCACTGCTCCACGATCCAGGTCCTCCAGTGCTTCACTGTCTGTCCCTGCTTCACGATCCAGGCCCACCTGCTCTACATGGACCTGGCCCTCCGTCCCACCCCCTGTTTTGCCTCTGTTCCCCACCCACCTGGACTGTTGCTGTTTAGAGCGCCAGGTGTCGCTCCTAGGGCGGGGGGATTCTGTAATGCCAAGCCAGCAGAGGGAGCCCTCACCCTAGGACTGCCTGCATGCTCCCTCTGCTGCTTCTACTACTACTTCCTGTTTGGCAGTATTTAAAGACTGACCATGTGCTCATAAGGTTGCGAAGTATTGCCAGTTTCACCTGCCTTACCGAGCGTTTACTATTACTCTGTTGGATTACCTGTTGCCGTCTTGCTTTGTTCCTAGATATCGTGTTTACGGACTACCCTGTTTGGATTATTTGCCTGTTTGGACTGATTTCAAGGTTTGACCGTATTCTGCCTTTTGACTATCGCTCTCTGGATCACCCCTGTTGTCAAGTTTGCCTGATTGGACTGTCTGCTCGGTATTTGACCCACTGCCTGTTTATACTCTCTGCTGCTTGGATTACGTTTCATGTTGTGTTTGCTATTGGACTGCCTTCCGGTATTGACCCTCTGCCTGCTTTTGTGTATTCTGATTCCTGTAATAAATGACCGCTTTGGATTCTACCTCTGCCTCAGCGTCCTGGTTACAGCATTATACATGACTAGATGCTTTAATAAAAATATTCTATTCATTATTAATATTGGTATTTTGTGATGATGAAATCTAAACAAAGATTTATGAACGTAATGGTGTAAACGCTACCTTAAAACTCTGTCTCCCATTCAAGGTGGTCTTGCTCTTCAGAGGCTGGTTGTGTGTAAGCTGAGGGACAATGGTGAACCGACAAATGATCACAAGAGATTGTTGACAAGAAATTTACATATCAGGGCACTTTAAATGTCTCAGCCCAAGTGCTGAGTATTCATCTTGAATTCAGCATGAGGCATCATGAAGTTTTATACCAAGCATTCTGCATCAAAACACTCAAGGGTTACCTTGAAAAAGGAGAAATCAAGTTAATAGAAAAGGTACACAGACTGACTCCTAGGCGTACTCAAGAACAAGTGTTCTTATTTCTGTTTACCATTTTTAGACCAGTATATATTGAAATATTAGTAATATCTTTATCTTACCTTTTTATCCACAGTGAAACCCAAAGTCATGCTTCTCCAGCAAAAGAGCCAGTCTTCTAGGTTTCGTGTGACTTGTTTAGCAACAGGATTTTACCCTCGTCACATCAACCTGACCCTGTTCAGAGACGGGCAGCCTGTAGCTGATCATGAGATCACTGGAGGAGATCTGCTGCCCAGTGGTGATGTGACGTACCAGATGAGGAAGAGTCTGGAGATCAGAGCTGCAGAC
>NW_026128727.1:0-7113 GCF_022985175.1 Labeo rohita
ATTTAGCCTTTTATTTCGACAATATAGTGATGAATAGATTGAAGTAGTAAATAAAAAAAATAGCCATTACAAACAACAACAGTACTGACATTACAGGTGGTCTAGCCAGAAAATAAAATCTCTGAAGGCCAGTATGTTTTGGCCCAGTATGAAGTCCACGAGCGCTCCAACAATTTCACATAACATGGATTCTGAATTTTTTGAAACCAGTACACTCATAAGTCTGTTACATACATACAAAGACAGAGAACTTCATTAATTTCCATCTGATCACTACGTGCAGTCATCGCATCCAGAATTTCTCTGGTGGTTACTCTGATTGGCTCTTTGCCGTAAATAAACTCGTTTGTTAAATCAGGCCATGGATTATTTTTCAGACTTCTTACAACATCCATTTCATTCTTGAGGTTTGTTAAGCGTTTGGTATCCCCCGTACAATCATGATTCGGATCGCACGTATGCTCAATGACCGTATGCATCAGTTTGATCATTTTTTTTCTTGGTAATGCGCTTTAAACGTAGAGCTTACGAAGTCTAGACCAGAACTCCAGTTGTGCTCCATTAGCTTTTGCACAGCGTCAGACGTCCTTTTCAGAATTCGATCCTCTCCAAGAGATAAACTTTGCCCTTTAATCGATATAGAATGTTGTCACTATTTCCTAGAATCAGGATTAATGGTTTTAATCCACTCCAGTCGAGGTCTTGTGCATTAACGCTTTGAATTTCAGGTTTATGGGTCAGAACTCCTCAAAGCATTATTAATTGAAAAATTGCAGAGTGGATCAGGCTCAAACAAATTGCTGAAGCTGATTCTGTCAGTCCATGTAGATAATGTTTTGATCAACAAGATGTTGCACTCGTTCCGTCGCTAGTGCTGTCAAAGCCGGTATTGTTCACAGATTTAGGAAAGTACACTGTAGGAAAGTAACTGCAGAGTTTATCCAGAACAGCCGCTCTTAGCTCCGAGGAAGTAGTGTTTCGGGTGATGGTTGTTTGATGAGGTGAGCGTGTTGCACTCAAACGTTGAGGCGGGATAAGGTGGGGCCTGCAGAGGCGTGCTTTGACCGTTGAAACCCCCCATTGTCACAAAATAGAATTCTGTCGTTTTTGCCAAAGATATTTTGATTAAAGATTACGAGGTAACATTTAAAAAGATTTATTTATTAAGATGTGTTAAGACATAGGCAAATTGTTTGGAGTATTGTGTCTTGGGAACACTTAATCCAATAGCCGTTACATACCCAGACAGCACACGTACGTCTAGACGACGTCGGCCCGTGAGCAGAACGTCGGCCTCATAAACTATAACATCTAATAAGGATCGGCCGGGCATAGGCGAGTGTGCTCTATTTCGTCAGCTCATCAAAGGTCGGCCCATGAGTTTGCTCACGACCGAAGGCAGATGCCGCTCATTTCTGTTTGAATTTGGACGGTTATTCGTCTCTTAGCAACCCACCAGAGAGAAGGCGACTCATCCGGGACATCTGTGGCGTTCAGGTAAGTTTTCACTCGAGTTAAACTGGGGGAAAAAAGTCTTATTTTGTGAATTACGTGACACTTAGGAACTAGTAAGCGCTCGGTGCACTGTAGTACAGGGAAAAAGGCTTTGCAGCGAGCCCTGTTTGATTTTGACTCATTTTCAACTAACGATAACTTGTTTAGCTGATTAGCTAACGGTAACAGCGTCTCTACAGTGAGCTATTGTTGCGGTTCCTTTTTGAACTAAATGAGTTTTAAATCCATTATTGGATAATGATTGAATGAGACTGTGAATTGTTCATGTAATGTTTTAATTTTAGACGTTTACTTATGTAAATACCGTGTGACTTTGACGTTTTAAGGAGTTGCCATGGAAACGGGGGCGGCAACACGACACCTGACAGGAAAACTCTCGGTCTCTCGCTAATGTTGTCACTGCTTTTAGGTAAGTTACGTGCTTTAAATCATACAAATGTTACATAAAACTGTTCCTGACTCCTTTCTTACTTGTAATTGACAGGTTTCTGTCGAATATTTACTTTATAGAAATGGTTTAATGTATTCGTCTATCTGCCACCCTTGAGACATACTGAACAGGGGTCTGAAATCTTTCTTGTGCACCCACATCAAACATCACATCAACAGGAAGGACTATTTCCCGGCCAAACAATACCCGATAAGGCGTAAACCCGGTGCTAGAATGCACACTGCTTCTGTATGCCATCATAACATAAGGTAACAGAGTATCCCAATTTTTTTGGTTCTCATCTACAAAGAAGGACAACATAGAAAGAAGGGTCCGATTAAATCTTTCAATTAGTCCATCGGACTGAGGATGGTATGGTGATGTTCTTGTTTTATACATACTCAACAAGCTACACAATTCTTTAAAAAGACCCGACTCAAAATTCCTTCCTTGATCTGTATGGATACTTCGAGCTGCTCCATATCTACATACCCACTCCTCTACCAAACATTTGGCTACTGTTTGAGCTTCCTGGTTAGGTAATGGAAATGCCTCTGTCCATTTAGAAAAGTAATCCCCAATAACTAAAATATATTTATTCTTCTGACCCGTTTCCGGGAGGGGACCTACAATATCCAAAGCTATTCGTTCGTAAGGGTAAGAGGCAACAGAACTAACCAAGGGCGCACAAGGGGCTGGTCCAACCAATTTACGTGAAGCACAATCTACACACTCCTTACACCATCTTTCGATGTCTTTGTCTTTGCAACTTCTGTACCCCTAAATGACCACCAGTGGGAACATTATGTAACATCCCCAATATTATGGACACCATTGACTTGGGGAGGACCACCTGCACTCCACCGAATCCACTCTTCCCTTCCGGGCAAACTCGCACCAACCGTCCATCCTGCACTTTAAGCTGATCCCACACAGCAGCATATTTCTTGAGGGAAGGATAATTTTTTATACTTTCTAATTGCCCTTTAGGACACCCCTTCAACTGCAACAACAATTTCAATTCTAAATCACTTTGTTGTGAATGTTTTAGCTCTTCTTCCCATCTTAATGAGGTGTTCTCAATCTTTTCCTCCCCCTCCGAATATCTTGGGTCAGTGCAAGCACAAACCAGTTTAACCCCTATATCACTAACTGGCCCATCCACTAACACAGAAGACCCATTTATTTCTGATCCCTTAGTGGAATCATCCAATCCCCCACTTACTGCCAAGGCTGGAATTCTCGAAAGAGCATCTGCATTACCATGTTGCCGCCCTGGCCGATGTACAATCTTGTACTGGAAGTTAGCCAACTGCTCCACCCACCTTGCTAACTGTCCCTCCAGTCCTTGAAAACCAATATAAAGAAATAGTTGTACCTTTATTCACACATGACTAAATTTCAATCTGACTAGGCATCAAACCTCCAACAGCAGTATAAACAAATACATTAAAGGCATTCTATAAAAAACCCACAATTCATAAAACTCCACTCAAAGTGCATACATCACTTCATTTAAACACACGTGTATTAACAGCAAAAGAGCACAACAAGCGTGGAATATCACACGTGTACTGCTGCGAGTTTTCTACACAGGTCTTCACACAATTTACTTCACTCCCCCCCACATAAACAAACCCCACAACACAATACAATCACAAACAATAATAAAAACCACACTTCCCTCGTCCGGTGGCCATCGAGACCCCCCCGTCGACTCCTGAAGTAGTGTCCGTCTGTCGATTCGATGTCCGTTGCTCTATGCCGTGAATCCGTGTTGCTCATATAAACCGGCGTCCCGGCATAACGCGCACACAGTCTCTACCACACTATGCTTTCCTCCACATCGATCTCTGTCCAACAGTTTGATAGTTCACAGACCACTGTTCAATCACTTAACTTGTCCTGCGCAGGATCCACAAACAATAGTCAAGCAAGCCTGCCCCATCCGTCTTGTCTGCTCCTTATATCAACTTACTCCATTTCAATCGCCCAGGTGATCGACATCATTAATCAAAGTGCCACTCACGCACCACTTGACGCTTTGTCACACTATTCCCCCCTTCAAAAAAAGTGAAGCTTGTCCTCAAGCCTCTTACAGTACATAATCCTGTGTCCAACGGGGCAATCTCCGCCTTCGTGTTGACCGAAACTCACGAACTCTCTGGGGTTGGGCCTTAACCTCTGCCTCTGGCAACAAACTCCCAAAACTCCCAAGAGTCTCAGAAACAGACACCTCCCCAGTAACAGTGGCTGGTTCATAATCCACAGAAGTCGATCCAGTCAAACTGTCTGATACAGTCTCCAAACTTGAACCATCAGCCACTATTGGTACTGTGTCCCATAAAGCAGGTAATCCTGAAGGGGGGACGGTAACTCCAGCTGAAGCAGATTCCATATCCACCAGAGCCCTCATACCTGGAGATAACAAAGGAGCAGGCTCCATATCTACAAGTGTTACTGAATGTTCTTCAGACATCCCCGGGGCAGGTCGCTTCTCAGGGGCTATATCCACAGCCCCTGACGCAGACATAGAGACCATTGTAAATGGAGGAGCAAAAATACCAGTCAAGGTGGATTCTGATGCAGGCTTGTAACAAGAAGTCCCAAAATCCTCTCCTATCAACACGCTGCTCCGATGAGCTCCCGAGGTTACTGTAGGGGGGGGTCTCTCCGGTCCACCACCTTGACCGACAGCCGCACCTGTCAAAGAGGGAGAAACATGAGGCTTGAGTCTATTAAAATGAACAATCATGTCTACTCCCTTTTCCTGATCCAAAAGCTTATACAATACTTCTGAAATCCTCTCTTTGACCGTATATGGGCCTTTATACCGTCTTTGTAGTTTGGGACACACACCTCTTTTTCGAGCTTTATCCCTGACCCAAACCTTCTCCCCTACAAAATAGCACTGGTGATTGATTTTAACATCAAAGTGGAATTTTTGCTTTTCAGAGGCCTTCAATTGATGCTTCCTAACTGCCTCCACCACAGTTGAAAGGCTATCTGCCACCCTTGAGACATACTGAACAGGGGTCTGAAATCTTTCTTGTGCACCCACATCAAACATCACATCAACAGGAAGGACTATTTCCCGGCCAAACAATACCCGATAAGGCGTAAACCCGGTGCTAGAATGCACACTGCTTCTGTATGCCATCATAACATAAGGTAACAGAGTATCCCAATTTTTTTGGTTCTCATCTACAAAGAAGGACAACATAGAAAGAAGGGTCCGATTAAATCTTTCAATTAGTCCATCGGACTGAGGATGGTATGGTGATGTTCTTGTTTTATACATACTCAACAATCTACACAATTCTTTAAAAAGACCCGACTCAAAATTCCTTCCTTGATCTGTATGGATACTTCGAGCTGCTCCATATCTACATACCCACTCCTCTACCAAACATTTGGCTACTGTTTGAGCTTCCTGGTTAGGTAATGGAAATGCCTCTGTCCATTTAGAAAAGTAATCCCCAATAACTAAAATATATTTATTCTTCTGACCCGTTTCCGGGAGGGGACCTACAATATCCAAAGCTATTCGTTCGTAAGGGTAAGAGGCAACAGAACTAACCAAGGGCGCACAAGGGGCTGGTCCAACCAATTTACGTGAAGCACAATCTACACACTCCTTACACCATCTTTCGATGTCTTTGTACCACCCCGGCCAATAAAAACGATCTCGTACCTTTCCCTGCAACTTCTGTACCCCTAAATGACCACCAGTGGGAACATTATGTAACATCCCCAATATTATGGACACCATTGACTTGGGGAGGACCACCTGCACTCCACCGAATCCACTCTTCCCTTCCGGGCAAACTCGCACCAACCGTCCATCCTGCACTTTAAGCTGATCCCACACAGCAGCATATTTCTTGAGGGAAGGATAATTTTTTATACTTTCTAATTGCCCTTTAGGACACCCCTTCAACTGCAACAACAATTTCAATTCTAAATCACTTTGTTGTGAATGTTTTAGCTCTTCTTCCCATCTTAATGAGGTGTTCTCAATCTTTTCCTCCCCCTCCGAATATCTTGGGTCAGTGCAAGCACAAACCAGTTTAACCCCTATATCACTAACTGGCCCATCCACTAACACAGAAGACCCATTTATTTCTGATCCCTTAGTGGAATCATCCAATCCCCCAACTTACTGCCAAGGCTGGAATTCTCGAAAGAGCATCTGCATTACCATGTTGCCGCCCTGGCCGATGTACAATCTTGTACTGGAAGTTAGCCAACTGCTCCACCCACCTTGCTAACTGTCCCTCCAGTCCTTGAAAATTGTGAAGCCATCTTAAGGAATTATGATCTGTTCTTAAGACAAATTCTCTCCCCAAGAGGTAGTGCTTAAAATAGTTGACAAAAGTAACCATACCAAGCAATTCCTTCTTTGTAGTGGCATATCGTCGCTCAGCCTTAGACAAGGCCCGGCTAGCATAGGCCACCACCCTTTCCAAGCCATCCACCTCTTGTGACAGAACCGCACCTATACCAATATAAAGAAATAGTTGTACCTTTATTCACACATGACTAAATTTCAATCTGACTAGGCATCAAACCTCCAACAGCAGTATAAACAAATACATTAAAGGCATTCTATAAAAAACCCACAATTCATAAAACTCCACTCAAAGTGCATACATCACTTCATTTAAACACACGTGTATTAACAGCAAAAGAGCACAACAAGCGTGGAATATCACACGTGTACTGCTGCGAGTTTTCTACACAGGTCTTCACACAATTTACTTCACTCCCCCCCACATAAACAAACCCCACAACACAATACAATCACAAACAATAATAAAAACCACACTTCCCTCGTCCGGTGGCCATCGAGACCCCCCCGTCGACTCCTGAAGTAGTGTCCGTCTGTCGATTCGATGTCCGTTGCTCTATGCCGTGAATCCGTGTTGCTCATATAAACCGGCGTCCCGGCATAACGCGCACACAGTCTCTACCACACTATGCTTTCCTCCACATCGATCTCTGTCCAACAGTTTGATAGTTCACAGACCACTGTTCAATCACTTAACTTGTCCTGCGCAGGATCCACAAACAATAGTCAAGCAAGCCTGCCCCATCCGTCTTGTCTGCTCCTTATATCAACTTACTCCATTTCAATCGCCCAGGTGATCGACATCATTAATCAAAGT
>NW_026128728.1:0-7112 GCF_022985175.1 Labeo rohita
ATAACTGCAGGTAACTGCCTTTTTGTAACTGCTGATCAGTCCTGCACAACAGCTTGTAGGAATTTTAGCCCATTCTTTAGTACAGAAACACTTGAACCCTGTGATGTTGGTGGGTTTCTTCCTAAGAACTGCTCGCTTCAGGTCCTTCCACAACATTTTAATTGGATTAAGGTCCGGACTTTGACTCGGAAACATTACCTTTGTTCTTGTTTAACCATTTTTTGGTAGAATGACTTGTGTCTTCCTTTCTCATCAAACATGACACTTTTTATTTAAACCAAAAATTATATTTTGGTCTCATCCATACACAAAAATTTCTCCAATAGCCTTCTGACTTGTCCACATGATCTTTATCAAACTGTGGACAGGCAGCTGTGTTTTTTGGAGAGTTGTGGCTTTCTCCTTGCAATCCTATGATGGACTCATGAACTTCAACATTAATCAATGTAAGAAAGGCCTTTGGTTGCTTAAAAGTTATCCTGGGGTTCTTTGCAACCTTGAAAACTATTATACATTTTGCTTTGGAGTGATCTTTGTTGGTTGACCACTTCTGGAGAGGGTAACTGTGCTCTAGAATTTTCTCCATTTGTACACAATCTGTCTGACTGTGGATTTGTGAAGTCCAAACTCTTTAGAGATGGTTTTGTAACCATTTCTAGGCTGATGAGCAACAACAACTCTTTTTCTGAGGTCTTCAGAGATCTCCTTTGTTTGTGCCATGATTCACTTTCACAAACATGATCAGACTTTAATAGATCCCTATTCTTTAAATTAACACAGGGCATAAACTGACACCTAATTGTCATCTTATTGACTGAAAACACTTCTGAACAGATAGACTCTAATTTCACATTCAAATTAACTGATAATCCTAGAGAAGCACATACTTTTTCAACTCACAAATATTAAATATTTAACTTTCTTATTTGGATAATTTTTCATAATAAATAAATGACAATGTAAATAGTTCACCTCATTTGTTTAATTGGGTTTTCTTTCTTTCATCATGTCTATGCAGAAATATAGAAAACTCTAAAAGGTTCACAAACTTTCAAGCATCACTGTATATATATATATATAAACACATATACATATATATATATATATATATATATATATATATATATATATATATATATATATATATATAAAGGGTGATTGCCAAGGTGTCCGTAGAGGGTTGAAAAAGTAGCCTTTATGTATGCTGTTCTCATTAAACAGATTAAAATGTTTAAGACTTGGTGCCACTGCTATTCATGGAGAAAGACTTGTCAAATCTGTACATTTTGATTCTTAAAGGAATCATTCATCCAAAAATAATAACTGTCATAATTTACTTATCTGTTGCTCCTAATCTGTATGACCTTCTTTCTTCTGTGAAACACAAAAGATGATTATTGAATACTGTTTGTAACCAAAGTTTTGGTACCATTGTTTTCCACTGTGAGGACATTTTTCAAAATATCTTCTTTTATTTTCCACAGAAGAAAGTCATACTGTTTTGAAATGACTTGAAGTGATGACAGAATTTTCATTTTGGGGTGAACCATCCATCTAAAACTAAATGTTTTTGTTTGCCAGTATTTTCACACAGTTATTGTGTTGAGTAATATAATAACACTCACACTAGTTTCTCCAGTTTACAGTTTGGATCCTCTAGTAGAGCAGAGATCAGATTCACTCCCGAGTCTCCTGGTATATTGTAGCTCAGATGCAGTTCTTTCAGGTGTGAGGGGTTTGATCTCAGAGCTGAAATCAGAGCAGCACAGCCTTCCTCTTCAATACTGCAGTGAAGCAGCCTGCAGAGAGTGAAGAACATGAATGATCTCAGAGATTGTGTTTAAGCTTTACGGTGAGAGTGTGTTTGTGTGTTTGTATGAGCACTACTTTTTCTATACACCAGGATCAGCATGATAGAGATTTTTACCTTGCCAGCAGCTAAAGCATTAATTCAAATGCACTCGACCCACATGATTCCCGACTGTGATGCTGAACAAGTTTATAGTACTATTTAGGTGACAATGATAAAATGAGAGTAACATTATAGTATAACTATGACATATCTTTTACTTGCGCTTCTGCAAAGTTGGGATTGAGTTAAAATTTTATTGTAGTTTAATCTGACTCCAATTTTCAAGTGATCATTACATTTAGATTGAGTTTCTAATTAGTAACTAATCACAAATATCAGATCATATTAATTGAGATTTAATTATTCTGGTCATCCTATCGACCTTATTTTTCTCATAAAAATGAAAACATTTTATTTTTGTTGCTTCTGGGCTCATTCCCTTTGTAGCGCGAACTAGGAAGCGTTTGGTTTACGATTTCTAAATTACGGTGTGACCACAACTGCGATACAGCAGCAACTACATGGGATTACTTGGACCAGAAGTCAGAAGACAAGGGTCGACTCACTAGAGCAAAAGACAGCAAAATATAATAACTACAAGAACTACTGAAATGTAGGAAATCAAGGAAAAGGTAAGTGTATTGTTCTGTTTGTTTTGTGTCTTTGAATGAATTGTAATCTTCTAAGATTAAAATAATAGAAAACAAACAAAACCCAAATAGGTAACAATAACCAACAATAGTTCAAAACAATAATATATATATATATAGATATATATATATCAGAGTTCAAACAAAGTTCAGTGTATCAAAATCAGTTTCCAAAGTCAATCTCTGAAATTCACCCTTAGTTCTCAGTTCCAGTATCAGTCTCTCAATTTCAAGTTCAGAAAAACAGTCTTCAATCAGAGTCTTCATTCCAATTGTTCATGAACAGTAATGTTCATCAATGGGAAAAGCAGTTCAGTCCGTGAGGAAAAAAACTTGTATCCAGGGAAGTCCAGGTGAACTTAAAATGTGGATGTGTGCAATTCTGTCCTACCCGATTGAAAAAAAAAGACTTTTTACTCTGTTTCCAGGTACAAAATATTTGGATGGCTCGCCAGTCCAAACCAGGAACATGGAATCCACGGCCCGGACAAGATTCAGAATCACAGCAGCAGTTCTTTAAACATTCAAAGAGAGAGGAAAACAAAACTAACAAAAAAAAAAAAAAAAAAAAAAACCGGCCTTGCAAAAACAAAGCCAAAAACAATCATTAATGACTTGTTCAAATAAACCATTTCAAATAACTGTTTCAATTATTTGCATATACGCAACACATACATGCTAGTCGCCATGTGCTTAATTAACACACTGCAGTCTAAACGCATCGTTAGCAAAGCTAGCAACACATGGTCCACAAATAAAACATTCTTCAACAACTAAAAAAAAACTATACACACTCACAAAGCATATTAAAGTACAAATAAAAGCATTTCAGACATTTTTACATTACTCTCTTACAATCCTCGTTAACTTTACAACCTCCCATAGTAGTATTTACATTCAGTTTAGTTGAATACACTCCTTGTAACCAAATGTGTACTCACCAAGAAGAAACGTATCAAAAAGGGAAAAGTAAATAAAATATTCCTCCGAAGAAATACAGATTAAGCTTGATTTCACTGGCTCGATTTCACCAGCTTCTCGCTGCGTCTTTCTTTCAGTGATGTTTCTAGTCGCGTCTCTCTCAAAGCATGAATTTATAAGAAACAATATCTTGCAAAGTTATTTCTTAATCTGTTAATAATCCATCACTGAATCATTTAATTGTTTGCTCTCACTCTTGCATCGTTCACAACTTTTTTGTATTTCTTCTATTCTCTTCCTGCACACACTCTTCTGGAACTCCTCCAGCAAGGGCGGAGCCAACCTTTCACCTCACCAATCAGTAATCAGTTCGGGAAACTCAGTTTCTTTTAATTATTTATAACAATGTAAATAAATGTTACTTAATGAGTTTTTTTCCTTTTTTTTTTTAGTCCTTTAGTTTTTCAGTAGTATAAATTAACTATTTGATATAAATATTAGAGACTTATTAGAATATTAGATTAGCTATCTGGGTTACACCTTCCAGCTATTTTTAGCTGTACAAAACAGCTTGATTTGTTGCTTAACATTGCAAATTGGTGTGTCTTACCATATTATTTTAATGTATTATCCTAATTATGAACACACTGGTTTGTAGTGCAAACAGTTTTACCGTTTATTGCATGTTGTAATTCTTCATGCTATTTTCCTATAGTGGCTAATGAACTGGAAGTCTCACCCATATGTTTAATTCTGCATTGAAGAATAAGGTGGATACTTTCAATTATTCATTCATCAGGACCCATTGCCGCATTTGAGTCTCACGCTAACAAGAGGTCGTGGATCTCACGATCACAAACTCACCAGTCTGAACTTCACAAGGGGTGCAAGGTTAATTTATACCATCGGCCGCCTACTGCTTGCTCAGAACAAGAAGTGTAGTTTGTTAGGTCACTTCAGTTCAACTTGCTAAGTCAGTGATAGATAGAAATCAAAAGGTCTCTGATGGTGTTCCTACTGCTCCATTCATTCAGATTTGAGATTTTAAACATCAGCCTCCACATGATCTACTATTCATAATGAGTTCAGGAGAGTTCAAGATAAATCAAATTTGTCAGGCAAGAATGTATCTGTCACAGACTTTTAATCATTTTGTATTTTTAGTTTAATTTTCATGGACTCTTAGTTTGTATTCTTTAGTTCTTGTGCTCCTTTGTTCAGTTTTCCCGCTCTCTTATCAGTTGTCATGGTGATTCATTTGATCTCACAAGTGTTTGTCATTATTTCCCTCATTTTCTTGGTATTTAAGTTTAAGTGTTATTTAAGTTGATTGTGTCATCATGGGCATCGCTAGGTCATTTTTAAACCGACTACTCAGCCCCCCCTAAAATTTAGCGATTAGCTCTATAAACTGTACATGAATTTGTGATCACCTCAGTCCTCTTTAAATTTCATATGAAAATTGCGTCAGACTTTAATCGGCTCCTCCCCATCTTTCAGGGCGTTCTTAAATTTGCAAACCTTTGGATAAATCGCTAAAAAGAGCAGCACTATGATTTTTATTATCCAATGAAACCATTAAATACTTACTTTTAAAATTGCTGTGGATATACTATGTTTTTTTCCTAAAACCGGATTGGAAATCTGATAAGACATTTTTAGTAGATAGGAACTCTTTTAATTGATCATTCACAAGCGATTCAAAAACCTTTGCTAAAATAGACAATTTCGAAATAAGCCTATAATTATTCAATACAGTTGAGTTACAATGAGATATTTTATATTTTTTTATAAGATGTGTAAAACTTTCATAAAAATAACTTCATGCACTTTTAATGTCTGGAATAAGATTAATTTTTCCCCAATTAAAATAATATAATCCATGCAAAAAGTTTGTTCCATAAAATGTTTCATATCACATATAATAATAATACATGGTTTGGATTTGGGAATTTTTATATTACAGCATTTCACTAGATTTGTAGTGAGACACAAATTGTTTTTTTGTAAGCCTGTTTTCACTGAAGCTGGAGCTTTCCAGCTAAATAAAAGCTCTACTGCTGTTTCCGTCAAAATTAAATCTTTTAAATGAAAGCGGTTTAAATGGGTAATGTTACTGCAGTCTAAATTCAACATATCTCTTTGAAGTGTAGAAATTAGGATTCACAAGCATTGTAATTTCCTACTGTAGTGTAAACCAAAAATAATATACCTCTGAAATAATATTACTATCATAGGAATAAGACAAAAAAAAAACTGTAAAATAAAAGCGTGAATGTATTTTAGACTGAGACAGTAAACCACAAATAAAAAGAGTGTTGGGTTCCCTTTAAAATTTAGGTACAAGTCAATTCACTGACTTCTTACTGACTTAAGTTTTCTTAGTTAAGAACATGAGTTGGAGCTCTAAATTTTTAACTCTCAAAGTGCATTAGACAGAAGATTTTAACTTTAAAATGTATAAAATGTTACTTTTCCCCCAAGTCTTTTGATTGTCTTTGTCTTTTTTTTGTATTTTGTTTGTTTTGTTTTGTTTAATAGCATAGCAATATTGTATTGTGGACTTCATATCGTGATATTATTGTATCACAAAATTTTGATATCATTACATCCCTAACAAATACATAACATCAATTCCTCAAAGATGAATCTAAGAGTGAGAAGTGCATACCTGACAGCGGAAAAACAACCTTCTACATTGTGAGTAAATCACTCGCATATGTGACTAAATCTTTACTCTGGGCGACTAAATGATGTCTAATATGAGCCACTGGATAATCAATTCTCAGATTTTACTCGCCAATGTGTGAGTTGGACGCTAAGTGTAAGTTTAGCACAGATATATTTTCACTCACCGAACACTGACTGAGCGCTTGAGCTCATTCTCTGTCAAGCGATCTGTGTTATTTTTCAGTTCATCTCAATGGATGCGCAGCGTACCTGTATTTGACGTACCGTAAACTCTAGTGTGAAGGTGCACGACTCGCCATCGCTTTGTCTCACACACACAAAGAGAGGAGAGAGAGAGAGAGAGAGAGAGAGAGAGTCTTACATACCATGCTGAATTGACACAATACATGTAAACGATATTCTGTGTTGTATTTTCCTGTCAAAATAACGGAGTTATTTTGTAATTCTTCAGCAGCTTTTAAGAACTGCTGTTTTCTTCGGTAGTAGGCGGAACTAATGCGCAAACGACTAATGCGCCAATCTCATTGGCTGGTGTTTTGATTTCAGCAAATCAGTTCAAGCGAATGCGCACAACCTGATTAATATTCATGAACCCAGCAGCTCATTAATCCTTAGTGCGTTTTATATTGTTCTTAATGGTAGAACTTTTTTTTGATTATGGTAGAAATTCTTCTTCTTTTTCTTCTTCTTCTTCTTCTTCTTCTTATTGGGTGGGTGTTTGAATCGAGATTGCGATGTTTAACAATTAATTGTGTATCTCTAATGTAAACGCTGCAAAATGTTTTGCGAGAATTGTCACGTTCTCACATCGGACACATCAGATCACGTCACATCCCTATATATACTGTATATATAATTTTATATACAGCAAAAAACTATAATATACACTAATTTATAGGTAAAGCTGCTGCCAATTAATCACTGCAAACTGAATTAATTTTGGCTTACACTTGGCTTTACACTTGTATTTTGTTGTTCAATGGTCTATAAGTTTATAT
>NW_026128729.1:0-7112 GCF_022985175.1 Labeo rohita
GTGACTTGCTAAAATCATGCTAACGACTTGCTAAAATCATGCTAGCGACTTGCTAGTCATGTTAAAATCATGCTAGCGACTTGCTAATCATGCTAAAATCATGCTAGGGACTTGCTAGTAATGTTAAAATCATGCTAGTGACTTGCTAAAATCATGCTAGTGACTTGCTAAAATCATGCTAACGACTTGCTAATCATGCTAAAACAATGCTAGCGACTTGCTTTCTATCATGCTACCGACATGCTTTCTTTCTAACTAATCTAATCTTTCTAACTAATCTTTCTTTCCTTTCTAACAAATCTTTCTTTTTTATTTCGTTCTAACTAATCTTTCTTTTTTCTTTCTTTCTTTTTAACCAGTCTTTCTTCTTTCTTTCTAGCTAGTCTTTCTTTTTTCTTTTTCTTTCTTTCTAACTAATCTTTCTTTTCTTTCTGGCTTTTCTTTCTATCTAACTAATCTTTCTTTTTTGCTAACAAACTTTTTATCTAGTTACAAATTGCAACTATATATAGCAGTATGTGCATCAGTGTGTAAACAACAGCCATAGCAAGATTCTCCTAGTCATCAATTCTAATTTAAATTATTTTATTTCTAGTTCTTACTTTTTTAGTACCTTTTATTTTTTACCTGAATCACTTAATTACCATTGTGTATGAAATTTGGTATAGAAATAAACCCGCCTTGCAATGAAGCTAAAGTATAAGACACATCGCCAGACCAAAATAAAAGTCTTTTCGCTAAAATCATTTACTTTTTCATTTAAAAACAACAATACAGTGCAGCATTACTCGAAAGGATGAATTACAGAGCTACCAAAAGCCCAAAGCAATTAATGCAGGTAAGATTTCATATTTCAGCCTTATTTGTTTAAAGTGGATTAAGTATTCAGTTGATGATGGGTTTAAAACAGTTGATTTTGACTGTCTGAATGTAAAACTTAAATTCAAATTGGTTAAATTAAAATCTGGTAAAAATAAATGAAATGTGATTTACATTTTCCCAGGTTATCTTCATTAAAAATGGCAGTATATAATCTGTGATTATAAACCTCGATTTTTTTTTTTTTTTTTTTTTTTACTTCAACAATAACCTGCCATGGGTCTTCTTTAAAATGAGACCAAACTTAAAATTTATATGCACTAGGTACAAAATTTTTTTTGCTCTCAGCACCTTTTGAACAAAAATGTCCCCATTGAAATCCATTTAAAATGCTATTTTTAATCACAGTGCCATTTAACTGTAAAATGATGCCATTTTTGTTAGGAGGCTTTCATTCTGTTGGCAAGGATTTAAAATAATTTTTTTACTTTTGTTTCCTAGATGGTGCCATTTTTTTCAGGTTTGGCCTATAAAGCAAATACTCACTTTATTCCTGTTTTTTGCTTCTGCATATTATAGCCAATTGGATAAATAATGCAGCTATAATGGTGTGGGTGTGTTGGTATGGATGTCAGAGTGTGGTTTGTATGTGTGTCATAAAAAAAAAATTGTGTGTGTGCGTTCTTGTTACATTTTAGAGGGAAAAATTCTACTGCAAATCACAAATCCAACCACTGTGTGCACCAGCAGAGTTTTGCTGGCATATTATGGGGAAAATTTGACACTTCATCCAAACAAAATCTTACTGAAAACTTTTTTTTTTTTTTTTTTTTTTTTTTTTTTTTTTTTTTGAGATATCAATCTCAGATTTGGAACACAGCTTGTTTAGATGTATGGCTTTGATTTTCTAGAACAGTTTAACATCATAAAATCTATATTTTATATAAAATATAAGATATGCTCTATATTAAAGCATTTTCATAAACCTAATACTCTATAACTTTTTTTTTTTATTTCACTTTTTAATCATTTTCTACTTCATCAGTAATCTGCCATGGGCCTTCTTTAAAATGAAACCAAACTTAAGTCTGTGCTCCCAAGCTTCAAATTTTTATGACAGTTTTCCAACATGGACATTTTCCACTATGGACCTTTTTTATTGATGCACAAGTGTTAAGCTACAAGTCACTTCAGTGACTTCTTTCTGTCAAATTTGTTCATTGAACATGGGTAAAAGCTCTTAATTTTGAGCTCACAGACTGCACCGGATTTTCTAGACCCACCTAGAGGGACAGAGGTCCACCCACCATAGTCTCACAAAATCCAAATTTAGACGAGGGTGCCTAGAGATCTTAACACTTTGCCATCCTTTGGTATTTTTTGTTCCAAAAACATCTATAAATGGTTCATGCTAAATTAGTGACTGCATATAGTGCTGAACATGAAAAAAAGGAATATGAGCAACAGTACACAATGTATGTGTTAAAAATCATAGAAGGACTGAGTGCATGTTCATAATGCAATTAATTCATTATGCATAACTTCTTATGTGAATATGTAAATTCTTAAAAGTCAATACACCACTTATAAAAATAAAGGTGCCAGGAAGAACCAAAAAGGGGTTCCCCTTCAGTCGTTTCACTACGACGTTACATATGGGAACTCGCTTGAGAGTCCAATCATCTCTGAGCCTTATTCAAAAGGCCAATGAACATTGGCGAGTGGTATTTGCATGGCAAGCCACTCCCCCCGTACATACGGGTATATAAGATGGCGGCATGCAACCACTCATTCAGATTTTCGCTTCGGAGCCTCGTCACGAGCCAGAAAAAAAAAAAAAAAAAAAAAGTTCCTGTGAGTTGCTGCTCTCTCTCCGCTGGTGTGCTGCCAGCACTAAAAGAGCTTTCTAAAAGAGCGCTTGGCAGCCGCCAGCGAGATCCAGCGGGCGGCCGTTTTCACGACCAGAAAAAGCCTTTTTGCCTTCCAGCGAGCTTCCCCCGTTTGAGTGCACAGTTGTGCCGCGGTCCTCCCTGGGCAAACCGGGATCCTAAAAGAGCTAATTTCTCACGGCCGTCAAGGGCATTTTTCACGGGATGTCTCTCTGGCCGTGCGCTTCTCTATGCGGCAGTTTCCTCGCCGGTCTGGACGGACATGATCGCTGCCTCACATGCCTGGGCCGAGAGCACGCCGAGGCGGCGTTCACGGATGGTTCGTGTGTTCATTGCGAACGTATGGCCATGGCCACGTTAAAGTCCCGCCTCTCGTTCGCGAGAAGGCTCCCCTCGTCGTCTTCCCGCGGTAAGTCGTTGAGCCGTCAAGGTTTTTCAGCTGCTGCGGCTAGGCACTTGGGGGACTTGCAGGTGACTGTACAGAATGTTCCGTCGGCTAGCAAAGCCCCGCGGACTTCTGCATCACCACGCGGTCCCGATGAGTTACCAAAGCAGTACACTTCCCCGCTCGCCGGGCCGAGTGTCTCCTTTGGTGCTCCCCAGGAGGTAGAGATGTCTGCTTCAACATCAGAGGGGGAGTCGGACGGTGAGGCGGACGTCTCGGCGGAGCAGCGCCCCTCCGCGGTTGCTGTCCCGTCCGAGGCGGACGCTGAACTTTCGGCTATGCTCCTCCGACCCGCCAGGGAGATCGGTTTGGAGGTGCCTAAAACACCTCCGCTGATCCCTCCAGGCTGGATGATTGGTATCTGGGGAGGTCTTCCGCGGCAACGCCACGCTCCCCCCGGTACTTTTCCTACCGGAGGTGCACGAGGAGCTGGTGAGGACGTGGCGGGCTCCACACTCATCTCGCCCATGCCCCAGCTCCTCTCCCCTCGCCACCCTCAACAGCGGGGCAGCCAAGGGTTATGTGGCGGTCCCCCAGGTTGAGCGCGCTGTCGCGGTGCACTTATGCCCGCGGGGCGCTGCCACCTGGCGGGATCGGCCCCATCTCCCGTCCAAGGCGTGTAAGCTTTCGTCCGCTCTCGCGGGCAGGGCTTATCACGCCGCTGGACACGCTGCCGCTGCCCTGCACGCCATGGCAACCCTGCAAGTATACCAAGCCAAGGCGTTGAAATATCTGCACGAGGGTGGTCTTGACCAAGGGGCGATGCAGGAACTCCATGCCGCCACTGACTTCGCCCTCCGGGCGACGAAAGTGACGGCACGTTCCCTTGGCCAGGTGATGTCCACACTAGTGGTACAGGAGCGACACCTATGGTTAACCCTGGCCCAGATGGCAGACGTCGACAAAGCGCGCTTTCTCGACGCTCCCATCTCCCAGGGTGGCCTATTCGGCGACACCGTCGAGGACTTTGCCCAGCAGTTCTCGGCGGTCCAGAAGCAGACGGAGGAGATCAAACACATCCTCCCTCGCCGTGACACTACCACCATGTCCGCGAGGCCTCAACCTCCGCCTGCCCGTCGCCGAGGGCGCCCCCCTGCGGCTCCAAAAACACCGGCTCTGTCCCCCGCTGAGGCACACGACGCCTTGCTTCCTCGGATCCGGACTCGGAGGTCGATATCGCTGGCGCGGGAACCAGGGAAGAAGGTAAGCGCTGCCCAGTGCAGTCAGACTTTTCTCCAGGACGTTTTTCCTTCTGGGATCTCCCCAGTGCAGAGGATCTCTTTTCTCGGTGTGGAGCTGGACTCAGTCAACATGACAGCCCGCCTCACCAACGAGCGTGCGCAGTCAGTGCTGAATTGTCTGAACTCATTCAGACACAAGACAGCGGTTCCTCTCGAAACATTTCAGAGGCTCCTGGGGCATATGGCAGCTGCAGCCACGGTGACGCCGCTGGGCTTGCTTCATATGAGACCGCTTCAGCACTGGTTACACGATCGAGTCCCAAGATGGGCATGGCACCGTGGCACACTCCGGATTGGTGTTTCCCTGCAGTGTCGCCGCCTGTTCAGCCCGTGGTCAGACCCGGCCTTTCTTCAGGCCGGAGTCCCTCTGGGACAAGTCTCCAGGCATCTTGTGGTTTACACGGATGCCTCTTCCACGGGTTGGGGTGCTGTATGCAACGGGCAAGCAGCCTCAGGCTCCTGGACAGGACCTCGACTGCAATGGCATATCAATTGCCTAGAGTTGTTGGCTGTGCTTCTTGCGCTGCGTCGCTTCCGACCGATGCTGCGCCACAAGCACGTGCTTGTTCGCACCGACAGCACTGCGACCGTAGCTTATATCAACCACCATATCATTGCCAGCTATTTTACTCCCTCAGCGAGGCTCCCCTCGGCAGGGATGCACTGGCACACAGCTGGCCTCCAGGGCCCAAGTACGCCTTTCCCCCAGTGAGCCTCCTTGCACAGACACTGTGCAAGATCAGGGAGAACGAGGAGCAGGTTCTGTTGGATGCGCCATACTGGCCCACCCGGACCTGGTTTCCAGACCTCATTTCCCTTGCGGCAGCCCCTCCCTGGAAGATCCCCTTGAGGAGAGACCTTCTTTCTCAGGGGATGGGCACAATTTGGCACCCGCGTCCCGACCTTTGGAATCTGCATGTCTGGCTCCTGGACGGGACGCGTCAGACCTCTCCGGCCTTTCACAGGCCGTGATAGATACTATCTCTCAGTCTAGAGCTCCCTCTACAAGGCAAGCTTATGCACTGAGATGGGGTCTGTTCGTTGACTGGTGTTCCTCTCGCGGAGAGGACCCACAGAGATGTCCGATTGCAGTAGTGCTTTCCTTCCTGCAGGAGAAGTTGGAGCACAGGCTGTCCCCTTCGACTTTCAAAGTGTACGTTGCTGCCATTGCGTCGTATCACAATGCAGTGGATGGAGCATCCCTTGGTAAGCACCAACTGGTCTTGAGGTTCCTTAGAGGTGTGAGGAGGGTTAATCCCCCCAGACCGCACCTCATGCCCTCTTGTGATCTCTGCGTCACCCTTCGGGGTTTACAGGAGGCCCCATTTGAGCCACTCGCGTCAGTAGAGCTGAAATATCTGTCTCTTAAGACAACGCTCCTGACTGCGCTGGCCTCCATCAAGAGGGTAGGGGACCTTCAAGCCTTCTCTGTCGACGAAGCGTGCCGTGTCCTCCCGTGTCTTAACATAGACATCAGGTAAGCGGGAGTCCGGCTGGTGTCGGCTTGAGGCCGCTATTTCCCTCATATATCTCTACAAGTTATAGATATATTGAATTATTTTTATTCCACATGTAGGAATCTCATGTGCTTCGCCCCCCCAACTTCTGCTTCAGTAGCAACTGGCATCCCTGTGGGGTCCCCTATTGGCCCTCAGGGCGTTGGGAAGGTTACGTTCATATCCATCTGCTGACACGTCCGCCTGTCAGCACGTGGGTTGTGCGTAACGCGGCGTTAGGGTCGTGGCCTTTTCCATGGGTCTGTTCCCATATGTAACGTCGTAGTGAAACGACTGAAGGGGAATGTCTAGGTTATGTACGTAACCCTCGTTCCCTGAAGGAGGGAACGGAGACGTTACATCCCCTGCCACGACCCTACGTCGCGCTGACGCCGGGTTGCTACTCGGCTCCTCGGCGAAAACCTGAATGAGTGGTTGCATGCCGCCATCTTATATACCCGTATGTACACCAAGGTCTTCTCTTTGTACTGCTCCTAACTTCAATAAGTGTTGCCTTATTTTCTCTGACATGCATTCTGAACATGTAACTGATAAAAACCACACTTTTCTTGCAAAGAGGGCAAGAAAGGATGACAGATTACTTAATTGTGGCACATTGCTTGTGGTTGGTGGAATAAACACAATCTTGATCTGGCCTTAAACTTCTGCATGTGTGGACGTTTTAAAGTCAAAAACAGCGCCCATGCACTCAATATTAACAGCACAATTCATATGTATGCATAATCAGAACTGTGCGTACTTTACACTTAAATTAAATATTAAACAAATATCACATCAATCTTAGTGATTATGTAATGGCTTAAGTGTGGCCTTATGCAGGAAACTGTGCTCAGCATTAACAACACAATATATATCTCTCTGAATCCTCTTTCTTTTCACCTTCTTTGGCCCCTCAGAGACGGGGTTTCCTACCTGCACTCTTGTTTTCTTTATCAAAAAAGTGTCCATCTCAACTGCTTGTGAGGGCTAAATTGGGGCTATTCTAAATTCTGATGGGGTTATAGCCCCCCTAGCCCCGGTGTAGCTCCATCACTGCGTAGTTGTGGTTTTCCTTGCTGAGGTGTGAAGCTAAGTTGTCCGTCTTTGTCGAGGGCACATGGTAGTTTGTACCCTGCTCACCCTATATGTTACTGGTGATGTTAAAATTATTACTAAAACATGGCATAAACATGAGGTTACAGTTTAATAATATGATGATAGT
>NW_026128730.1:0-7105 GCF_022985175.1 Labeo rohita
CACCTGTCCCAGGTAGGTCCAGTCCTTTAATCCATTTGTCCCTTCTCAAGATCTGTGCCAGTGGCTCAATACAAACCACGTACAGGAGAGGAGATAATGGGCACCCCTGACGGACGCCGCTGTGGATATTCACATTTTTGGATAAATGCCCATTAACTACAATTCTGCTGACCAGATGGTTGTATAGCAGTCCCACCCAAGCTATAAATCTCCCTGGAAACCCCATTTTTTCCAGTACCTTAAAAAGGAACTGGTGCGAGATGCGGTCGAATGCTTTTTCAAAATCTAAATTTAGGACTACTAGCCGAATGCTTCTGTCTCTCGCGTAACAGATGGCGTCTCTGATCAGTATCAAGCTGTCCGTGATCTTCCTCCCGGGCACAGCACATGCTTGATCCGGGTGGATAACGTCCTTTAAAACGGTCGACATACGCATAGATAAAATTTTGCTAAAAAGTTTGCAATCAAAGTTTAAAAGCGTAATTGGTCGCCAGTTCCGTAAGTCAGTCTTGTCCCCTTTTTTGTGTAAAAGTGAAACTATCCCTATCCTAAAGCTGTCAGGAAGTCTGTCGAAAGTCTCAAATTCTTTAAAAACGGTCAGTAAGTCCTGCGCTAAAATATCCCAAAATGTCAAATAAAACTCTAGAGGAAGCCCATCTACTCCAGGGGACTTTCCTCGTTTAAAACTTTTAAGAGCTGTTTGCATTTCTAAAACAGTAAAATCTTGGGATAAAATAGTGCATTTACTGTCAACTTTTCTTTCTAAAAACCTAAGACCTCTTCTACTATGTTGGTGTGTACCTCTTTTTCATTATATAAATTTTGATAAAAAGATTCTGTTTCCTTTAAAATGTCTTGATTGGTGCAAAACTCCCTCCCTCGACTTTTTAAAACAGTAATTGCCCCACCCCGTGAAATGATCTTTTTAAAAAAGTACCTGGTACACTTTTCACCTTCCTCTATCTCTTTTTCCCTACTCCTTAAAATAACACTTTTACTTTGTATTTCGGATAAAACTGACATCTCTTCCTTAACTTTTTTAATATCTTCATTAAAATCAAAACCATTGTTTAAAAGGTTAAAATACCTCTGTAGTCGTTTTTGCAGCCCCATCATGCGCCGTGTTAGCCTTTTCTTTTTTTCCCTGCCTATTTTCCTAAAATACTGTCTCGTCCGTTCCTTCACCATCTCCCACCACTGTGCTCGTGAATCATAAAAGTCTTGGAGGGTCTGCCATTGACTGAACTGCTCCCTATACTCTCTGACTACATCCTCATCCTCTAAAAGGGAGCAGTTCAGCTTCCACAGCCCTCCACCTACAGTCACACCAGTAGGGAGTGAAAGGGTGCACGACAGCATTATGTGATCGGAAAAGAAGAGGGGGGTCAATGTAGCATCAGTTGGCGGGCAGTCTCGTGTAAAAATGTAGTCGATACGAGAGGCTCTGGTGCCATCACCACTGAACCAGGTGAAGCCCTCCTCTCTCTGATGCATTGCTTTAAAACAGTCCACTAACCTAAAATCTCGGAGGAAACTTTGTAATAAAACTGATGACTTATCAACTTTAAAATCCTCCCCTACCCTCTTCCTGTCCTTTTTCGATAAAACACAATTAAAATCCCCTGCTACCACTAAGGGAGCCCTACCTAACATGTGGGGCTGCAGGTCTTCTAAAAGCTCATACCTATCATTTTTTTCAGTAAAACCATACACATTTAAAATGTTAAAATCCTTGCCTAAAAAAGTCAGATTTGCTAAAATTGCCCGCCCATCCCTCACCACAGTGCTGCCCTTCACCAAGATATTTGGATTGTTAATTAAAATAGCAACACCATCGTTTTTATTAAAATTGGACCCACTCCAGATGGATGAACCGGGGGTCCAAAGCTCCTCCCATTTCCTATAACTCAATAAAAAAGGCAAAGCACATTCTTGTAATAAAAACACATCTGACTTTAAAATTTTTAAATAGGATAAAACGCTCTGTGCTCGTATATTGCTCTTCACGCTTCTCACATTTATTGTGGAGATGGTGAGAGCCATGAGCAGTACGGTTAAAAAAGAGGTATAAGACATTTAAAAGAAGCAACACAAAGGACTACAGAAATATGATTAAAATCATGTTATATCTTGTTTCACTTTCCCTTTCTTTTTCCCAGAGGAACTGGGATCAGAAGAGAAAGTGGTCGACACCTCAGGTGCTACAGAGAGACCCTCTTGCAGCTCCTTTGGTGACGATGTTCTTAGCTTGAAGTGCAAAAATGAAACCTCATTAGGGGACTCTAGGAGCCACATGCGTTCTTGATCTTCTGAATCAGAACTATCAAGTCGATGTGCTGCCCTAGCTTTTTTCTCCTCTGTTTCAAGCAGAGGAGATCCCGCGGGTCTTTTTTGCACTTGAGCATTTGGGAGTGAACAATCAGTTTCACTCCCACTATCCCCCCCACCAACCTCCGAGACGGTTTTTAGGGAGGAAGCCGTTTCCTCCTCTTCGTCCTCCATTTTTTCTCCATTTTCATCTAGTTGGGGAGTGGCTTCCTCCCTCTGTTCGCTTGACTCCACCCCTGTGACCGCCCCACTTCCTCCTTCCTGTCCAATCCCTGAGGTTGGCGGGAAATTTGAATCTCCCGCCAAAGCCTCAGGAACCGCCTCCTCGTTGGCTTGCTGTTCTGGTGGGGCGGCCATTTTGCTGCTTTTCAGTTTGTTGGCAAAACTTTTTGGACAATCTCTGTAGAGATGGGTTAATTCCCCACAGAGGTTGCACTTTCTGCCATTTTGACACTCCTCAAAAGTGTGCCCAATTTCTCTACACTTCCTGCACACTACTTCCTGACATGCCTCAGCGAGATGTCCAAGTTTGCCACACTTGCGACAAAGCTTGGGCATCCCTTGATAGTGTATGTAACCTCTGTTCTCACCCAACACAATCATAGAAGGTATGTGACTCAGGCCATGGTAGCTGTTGGGATCTGCCCATTGTTTGATGGGCACTCTCCACGCACAACTCCAGATGCCATCCTCATCTAAAACCTTGACTGGTTGTCCTCGAACAGAGCAATATCTTGCCAACCACACTGCTATGTCCTCCCCACTCACAGTTTCATTAAACATCCTAACAATCACCACTTTCAGTGAATTGTCAGTCAGTTTTTCCACTGTGAACATGGAAAAATTGGCTTTACATATTTCAAACCGAGACCAGAAAGTGTTCAGCAAAGAAGCAGATGCAAAACTCACATCAAAACCACGATTCTGGGGCAAAGTCATTAAACAATTAATTTCAACCGCCTTGAATTCAAGTAACTGTTGGATGTACTTCCTAGAAAAGTCCAACCTGGACATAGACAGGAGAGTACCATCCTCTTTTTTCTTAAAGTTAAAACGCACGCTGTGGTGCCTCCTCACGCCGGCACGAGCAGCCGACATGGCGGAGGCACCACTAGCACGCTGCGGCTAAAAGCAAACAATGAATTACACAAATAAATAAGTTAAAACTCTTACCTTTAAAACAAGAAGATTCCCCGAGAGAACGGGTCGTCGCCAAATAAAAAACCGCTTGTCCTTTACCTCCTGAAGGATGGGGGCTCTGTGCGACAAGCAAACACACAGGCCCAAAATGTCCCACAAGAGGCGATCGCTGTCACTGCCGTCCGACCAGACCACTTGATCTTAGCCAAAAGGCCGAGAAGCGATACTTTGAAAATTGAAAATGGTGACAATAAAACATTTTCGAAAGAAAAATCTGTTCTTATCAGTTTAATATCTGATACGTCCCCTACCCGGGGACTACATATTAAATTGATTTTTGGATCACGGAGCTGGAGCCGGGGCTTGCTCCGTCCACTCCACGCATCGGCCTGGTATTGCAGTGTCTCCAGGAACGGTGCGCTTCCTCCTTTTTCTGTCGTGACTAATAGCAAAGCAAGGGGTTCTCGACGAGCTGGCGCTTCCGACCAGGTCTGTTCGATTGCGGGGAGTCGGCTGTAACAGGGTGGGAGTCGCCTTACGTGTCCAGGGCCGGGTAGCGCTGGTCCAGAAGCTGGTGCTGCGGTGTCTCCAGGAGCGGTGCGCTTGTCGTGGCTAACAGCCGAGCAACATGATGGGGGTGCTGCTGTGGTCGGTTCCCGCCTCTCGAGACCTCTCCTCTGACACGCCCATCTCCAATCAGGTGTGTTTGATTACCGGGAGTCGCCTTAATTGTCCAGGGCTGGTCACGCACAGCGCAGGCCAGCGACGCGAGGTGCCCGTCCTCCCTTTGCTTGGGGTGGGTCACCGTTGATCAGGAGGGTAGATGGGGAAGTGGTCCCTCTGACAGGCGGCCGGGGCCTTCATACTTACCTGGCAGGGGAGACACCATGATCAAGAAGGTGGTTCACCCAGGGCGAGGCTCGTCCATTGCACTCCGGCCGTGCTGACCCCTGCGAATTCCCCAAATGTGGGAATCTCGACTGCATAATTTATGGTAGTGGGGGACTGCGTTCGCGCTCTCCCCTGTGTCTCTTTGGTTGAAAAGAAGCCGATGGGTTGGGTTTCGGTGGCCGTTGTTGTTTCCTTTTTGGGTGACCTGTGGGTCAAGGAGTCGCTCAGAGCGGGGGCTTCTGTCTCTTGAAAAGTTGCTCCCTGGTGGCCGGTTCAGTTCAAATTTCCCACGGGCTGAGCGTTGCGTAGCTGTTTGCGTGTTTGTTTGGCTGTCCTTTTTGTACCCTTTCCCCCCATTTTCTTTTCATCTTACAGCGCCACCAAGTGGCCAGCCGCAGCGCCCCTTTGCACCTGACCACAGACCGGGCCCGTACGTAGGTGTAGCGATTTGGCTGAAATGATCTCATTCCTCCGGAGAGTTAGAGCCATTTTCGCAAACTCGGCCACGCGACCTGCGAACGTTTTGGGGTGCCCTCGCCGAGGTGAATGGAAATTTCCGCTTTTCTTGGATCGCCTCGGACAGTCGGACTCCAGAGAACCTTTCCGCGCCGCTCTGGGCCGGACCGGGCCCAATGCCTAGCGCTAGCTTGCAAAAGTAGGTTTTCAACAAAATCCAAAATAGCCGAAAATTTCGCCGGAACGCCCGGCCCGTCCGAGACCTGCCTCTCGTTCGTCTCGAGCCAAGCATTCCGATGACACGAGGCACTTGGCTCTGCGACAAACCGTTCGGGAGTTACGAGCGACGCCGTACGTTCCATCGCTGCAGAGCCGCCGCCAGGCCGATCGGGGCGGGGCTCGGTCACGTTGGAGGCGGGGGTGGGTGCCACCGTCCCCCGGCGTGTGGGGTCTCTGCGGCCGCCCGCGGCCGAGACCGGCGTCGCTGTTTCCGGCTTCCTCCCCGCTGCCTCTCGGCGCCATCGCTTCTCGGCCTTTTGGCTAAGATCAAGTGTAGTATCTGTTCTTATCAGTATACTTTTTCACACATATTTTTTCCTTTTAATACACAAAAAACAAGCAAGAGTAAAAGAAATACAAACACATGGTTTAAAAGTAAATACAATCTTAATAAAAACAAAACAAAAACAAAGCCTTTCTTTTTTTAAAAAAAAAAAACCATTGTGTTTGCTTGTTTTAAAAGTCCATTTCTTGTCGTGTTTTAAAAGGTGTGAGTGTTAAAAGTAATATACAGATTTAAAATGAAAACACAAGCATCTTGTACAGTAAAACACAGTAAAACACCAATTAAAAAAAAAAAAAAAAAAAAAAAAAAAAAAAAAAAATTCATCTCTTGTGCAAGACCGGGGGTGAGTCCTTAACAAGCAAGTCATCACCCCACTCCCCAGAACAAGCCAGTGAGATCTTATTTCCTGGGCTCAGCGGAGAACCTCTCTCCTCCGGCCCGCTGGCCCGCTGTTCCCGTAGCCAGAGTGGTGAGGGTGCATCTACGGGCGGCCAGCGACGGTGGCGGCCGGGACCCTTTCTGTGCGGCCCCGGCCCCCTCGTCCGAATATCGTCGCCCGGTACCCCTGCAGCATTGATGTTACCTTTAGCTCGCATGCATGGAGGGGTACCGTAACGCGCTTCCCCACCAGCAGATTTCTGGTGGCCCAGATGGCATCCTTGATGACGTTGAGGGTGAGCCAGAGCGAGGTAAAATCCTGTGCTGTCAAATCCTTCAAGCCCCGGCCCACCCCAAGGATGGCGAGCTGGTACCCTATCTGGGCCCCACCTGCTGGTAGGCACGGGAAATACAGGGGGCCGGTCTTGGCCCACAGGTCCCGCGCAGCGCCGCACTCCCAGAGCAGATGTCGCACGGTCTCCGGGAAGTTACATCCGGACCGTGGACATGTCGGGTTTTTGGCCATGCCTCTGGAGTGCATAACCGCCCTGACCGGGAGGATCTCATGAGCCGCCATCCACGATAAGTCTTTGTGCCTGTTCTGGAGAGCGGGGTGAGCAGCGTTCCTCCAAACTTGTTTGGCCTCACTTAATGTGAGGCCTGGAACTGGACTCACCGGTTCCCGGTCCTGCACAAGAGAGACAAGATGCTTGTGGTTAGTTAAAATGGTGACATCTTGATTCTCTAAAACAAACTTCTTTAAAAATTTCTTGATAAAACAGTACTCCTTAGGCAAGTTAAAAGACACTGGGGTTTTTAAATCAACAGGTAAAATCTTTAATGTTCTTAGATAGGACCCCATCCAGAATCGGGTCATGGCCGCTGTCTTGTTTCCACTGGATGGGGTCACTGCATATTGTATGTGAAGTGCGGTAAAACGACTGCCTAAAAACAGGTGAGGGTCTGGGAGGCCTTTTCCTCCATTTTCTGCCTTCTTCTTGATTACGTCTCTCTTTAGGCGCTCCCACTTGGACCCCCACAGGAAGTAAAATACCGCCCTCTCCAACTTCATCAGGAATTTCCGTGGTGGACTAAAAACAGAAGAGACAAGTAGAATGAGAGGTAAAATCACAGATTTAAAAATTAAAACCTTGCCCTCAAATGTCAACTGTCTTAGTCCCCAAAACCCTAGTCGTTGCCTAACTTTCCCTAAAATGTCCGTCCAGTTTCCCCGTCCTCCACCTTCTCTGTCAAATTTCACACCTAAAATTTTAAAATCATTGTTTTTAAAAACCAAATCAAGTCCACCTGTGTCCACTTCTCCCCACGGCCCGAAGAGCTGGGCCT
>NW_026128731.1:0-7104 GCF_022985175.1 Labeo rohita
GATGAAAAACATGGGATTGGTTTAATTTAAAATTAGGATCATGGGGAGCATGGCTAGCAAAATTAGGAATACTCTTGGGAGTGACAATCGGAATAGGAGGATTACTATTTTGTTGTGTACTACCATTATTAAAATCCCTAGTTATCAAGGCCACACTTAAACAAATGGACATGTTAAGGTATTGCAAAGATGAAGAAGGAATCTGATTAAACATGAATACTATGGGGACCTGCTTTACAGAACAGCATTGAATTTGCAACGGGTAGATCAATTTTCGAGTTCCTCCGATGAAAATTAAGACAAATGTATCTGTAACCTAAATCTTTATGTTATGTATGTTTTATTTTGTTTCATATTGTATATATTTTGTTTTGGTTTCTCTTTTTGGTTTAGTATTATTCTTATGTACACTTATTTCCATTGTTCTTTATGTATTTTACGTAATTGTGACAACCACAGGCAAGGCCAAACCAAGTGCACGAACAGACTTTAAACATTTTTATAACCCTCTTTGTATTCAGTTAGGAAAAGTATGTTAAGGTGTCAGGGTCTTTTACTCCCTTCTAGCCAAAAGATAAGAGGGGAGATGTTTGGCCCTAACATCTTCCGGAATGCCGTGGCATGATTTAGTTAATTGATAATGAAACATAGTGACTTTATTTTTGTCACTGAGTAGTAATTACTAAGAGACTGGATCTTGACACAGCACTCCGGTGAAGGTGAGACGTAAACGTCTCAAAGGGGGAATATGAAGAAGATTTTATTAACTAAAATATAAAGGAATCATACCCAAATTATTCTACCATTATAATCATGCATTATATAGTTCTATATGTTGCAGGGCAAGCATATCCTGTGTTAGTGTTAATAGCCTGGGGAGACCAACGGAATGTGAAAAGAGCTATACCGTATGTTATTGTAGAGGCCCACTAAGAAATGAGATGGTCAAGCACAGTATGCCCTTATTTGGGAAGTTATGGTATAGGAAACATCTGTTTCCCTCTTAGTATCTACCTTAAGACCCCCACCCTAGTGATTTAGGGTGACATGCTTGCGTGCGAAGACCACTATATAACGCTGTGCCCAACCAGAGGAAAATTAGTTCTCTATATGAGGACTCGGCTTGGTTGTCGCGACAATAAAGTCTAGCTTTTGGCATCGAGACCCAAGTCTCCAAAGTAATTCTCCAGCGGGGAAAATCTCTAGATTCCAGTTCTCGATTTCATATCATCCAGGATCCAAGAATGTTCGAGCCGATGCTCTATCAAGAATGCATGACCACACTGAACCTGTTGAAACTCCAGTAAATATTCTCCCAGAAAACATCAGCATCAACCCAATAGAATGGTCTGCCCCTCCTGCCGTCGCCACTCCTGATCCCAGACCTCCGCCGGGTTGTCCACCAGATCGTCAGTTTGTACCTAGGATCCAACGGATAGATCTGATCCATTCCACGCACACCTCCCTGGGTACTGGGCATCCAGGGGTCAACAACACCCTCACGTTGCTATCCGATCGCTTCTGGTGGCCCACCATGGCAAGGGATGTGAAGCAATATGTCCAAGGGTGTAAGGAGTATGCTATGTCCAAGAGTCCCCGACACTTACCTGCAGGAAAGCTCCATCCCTTGCCTGTCCCGAACCGCCCCTGGTCACATCTAGGAGTAGATTTCATGACTGATCTCCCCTCATCAGATGGAAATACCTGCATCCTAGTAATCAATGACCGGTTTTCAAAATTCTGTCGTCTCATTCCGTTGAAAGGACTTCCAACTGCCCTAGAAACAGCTGAACTCTTATTCAATCATGTTTTTCGTTATTATGGCATACCAGAAGACATTGTATCCGACAGAGGACCTCAGTTTATCTCCAGGGTTTGGAGATCGTTCTTTAGGCTCCTAGGTGTGACCATCAGCCTCTCCTCTGGATACCATCCGCAAACCAACGGCCAGACGGAGAGGAAGATTCAAGAGGTGGGGCGGTTCCTCAGAACCTTCTGTCATGGTCACCAGAACTCCTGGAACCAGTTTCTGGGTTGGGCAGAATATGCTCAAAATTCACTGCGGCAGCCAACCACAGGACTCACACCATTCCAGTGCGTCCTCGGATTCCAACCACCTCTTTTCCCCTGGAATGGTGAACCATCAGAGGTACCCGCAGTGGATTACTGGTTCCGGGAGAGCGAGAGGGTCTGGGACGCTGCTCACCACCATCTCCAGAGGGCAGTGCGCAGATCAAAACTCGTGGCAGACACCAGGAGAAGTCAAGGTCCCACTTATGCTCCAGGTCAAAAGGTTTGGCTCTCCACTCGGGATATTCGTCTGCGCCTGCCTTCTAGGAAGTTAAGTCCCAGATTTGTTGGCCCCTTTACCATACTGAAACAGGTCAACCCCGTCACCTTCAAACTCCAATTGCCTCCTCAATACAAGATTCATCCCACTTTCCACATCTCTCTTCTTAAACCCTTTCACCCACCTCTGATTCCCTCCACAGAACCTGGCCACGAAGAGGAACCCCCTCCCCTCTATTGTTGGAAGACGGATCCATCTACGCGGTCAAGGAGATCCTGCAATCCCGACGTCGTGGTGGTCAGCTTCAGTATCTAGTGGATTGGGAAGGATACGGTCCAGAGGAAAGGTCATGGGTCCCCAGAGCTGACATCCTAGATCCCACTCTCTTGGAAGATTTTCACACAAATCATCCAGAATTCCCAGCACCCCGAGGACGAGGTAGACCACCGCGACGTCGGAGGTCTCGGCCCTCAGGAGCGGGCCCTGGGGAGGGGGTAATGTCACGGATTGGTCAGGTTCTACAGCCACTCACACACAACGTTCACTCTCCCTGAATACTAATCACCGGCACCTGAAGTCAATCACCGCATGCACATAAAAACACGTACCACTCACCAGTCATTGTCCGGGCTCGTTCATACGAAGCGGACTCCTTGCGAGATTCTCTCCAAGTTCACGATTACTAAACTTACCTGAAAATACTTACCATTGTCTCTGTTCCAGTTCAGTCTGCCTTGTTCATCCGCAACCATTCAGTGATGTGTGTGCCGTAAGTTCTGTCATCCGTCAACGATCTGTGTGTGTGTGTCTTCATCCAGCGATCCAAGTCTCATCAACTCCTGTATCAAAGAAACAATCATCATTCCAGCGAACATTCACCCAAGATCAAACCTTCAACTGTTTAAACAACTTACCTGCTGCACGTCATCTTCTCATCTTCCTTGCTCTGCTGTAAATAAACTAATTGTGTTTCACTTACCTCAGTTGTCCGTCTGCTTCCGTAACAGTTTCAATCTATTAATAAGTTTTTAAATTCAAATACTGTCTCAATATTTCCATCTACAGAGTGTTGAGAGAAGTTTTTACATGTTTTTTTTTTAGAAAAAGTTAATACTATTAGATCTGGTTTTCGTGATTGGAATGGTTTGACAGGAGATATTTTTAAACATGTTAGCACGTTTGATAAATTTGATTTGGTTTCAACTAAGGATATTAGTCTTATTATTGATAAGTTGAAACGCCCAGCTGCTAGTTGGGATGTTTTGCCTTTTGATTTGCTGGCTGCGACTTTCGATTATACTGGGCCTTGTATTACCGCTATTGTTAATTGCAGTCTTTATACAGGCATCTTTCCTTTAAGTTTTAAGCAGGCGGTTATTCAGCCCCTCCTTAAAAAGCCTTTTCTTGACCCGTTGGACTTTAAAAATTATCGGCCCATTTCAAAGTTGCCTTGTATCTCTAAAATGTTGGAAAAGGTAGTTTTAACTCAGTTAAGTTCTTTTTTGGCTAAAAATGAGGTGTTAGACGATCTGCTTTATTGCTATTTAAAGGGCCGTTCAATTTCTGTTAGGGTTGGGGATTTCTCCTCCAAGTCAGTTTCTTTGGATTGTGGAGTACCTCAAGGTTCAATTTTGGGACCTATTCTCTTTTCTCTGTTTTTGCTGCCTTTAGGCCTAATTTTTAAGAAATATGGTATATCTTATCATCTCTATGCCGATGACATTCAGATTTATTTACCGATCAGAGCTGGAGGATCAAGCCCTAACTTATCCTTGGTATCTTGTCTAAAGGAGGTGACCAGCTGGTTAAAGCAAAACTGCCTGCAGTTAAATGCTAGTAAGTAGGAAGTCCTATTTTTTGGGATGAATAAGGATGACAGTGGTTTAACTGACTTTTTAGGTCCATGGGAAACAAATGTTTAGCTCTAAAATAAGAAACTTAGGTGTAATTTTTGATTCTGCTCTTATGCTTGACCATCAGGTTAAAAATGTGGTAAAAAAATTGTTTTTATCAGTTAAGGACTTTTGCGAAGATGAAATCTTTTTTGTCTGTTCCCGATCTAGAAACAGTGATTCATGCATTTATCTCTTCTCGCTTGGATTACTGTAATGCTCTTTATGTAGGAATTAGTCAATCTCTTATTTCAAGCTGGTTCAAAATGCTGCCGCGAGGCTCCTTACTGGTACTAAGAAAACGGAGCATATAACACCAGTTTTAGAAAGGCTTCATTGGCTTCCTGTGAAATATCGAATACAGTACAAGGTGTTGTTGTATGTTTATAAAGCTGTTCACGACTTGGCCCTGGAATATATTAAGGACTTGGTGCATATGAACTCTGGTAGATCACAAAGGTCTTCTAATTGTTTACTGCTCTTTGTTCCGAGAACTCGTTTTAAAACTAAAGGGGATCGAGCCTTTTCAGTGGTTGGCCCCAGACTGTGGAATGCGCTTCCCCCTGATATTAGATCTGCACCATCAGTTGATGCTTTTTAAAATTCGTGTGAAAACATATTTGTATTCTGTTGCTTTTAATTCTTGATTTTGTTTTGTATGTTATGTATTTGTATGTTTCTTTTTTTTTTTGAGATGTACAGTCCTTTGGTCTACGTTGTAGTAGAAAGGGCTATATAAATAAATGAGACTTGAGACTTGAGACTTGACCATATTTATTTATAGAAGTGAGCACCTCTATATACATTGAGATCAATCCGATAAGTAATTAACAAACCATCCAACAGCATTTACTGATAAACCTACACTAATAGCCTCTGTTTCAGAATTTTATGATCTACAGAATCAAAAGCTTTGGTTAAGTTGATAAAAAGAGAAGCACAATGGTTTTTAAGAGGGATGCTTTTTAAGAGGGAAACTGCAGAAGAACTGACGGGGCATGGTTTGATCTTAGTCTGACCAATCAGCAGAAAGGGGCGTTTTGTTCCGCCCACATGTAGAAATCGAATATTCAAGCTGTTTATTCATTTTTCAAGCCCTGAACGAAAATGAAAAATCAAGCTGAATTCTTGTTTTCCATTTTTCTGGAAAAAATGATAAAACGAAAAAGGAGCCATTTCTCAGGTTTCTTCTTTCAATATTAAATCAAAAAACAAATGGATAAATAATACACGGATTGTCATGATATAAATTGTTATTGTGAAATAAAATTTTAAACTAACTTACTAATGTAGCAAAGATCTCTACATACTTGTAGACTCGGTAGTTGTTCACCATAATCCTGTGTAGTGGCACTGACAAATTATTATTATTTTATTTATTTATATATTTTTTAAAGGGGAGATTAAATGCTTTGTTTTAATAGACAAAATAACTATTATTTCCATTTGGATCATCTATTATTCAATTACTTTTCCTGTTTTCATGTTTGTTTGTTTTTTCGTAGTATCGGTTCAGTAGTAGTATTGTGATATTTTATAGTCAGGTATCGTATCAAAGTCAAAATTTTGGTATTGTGACACTACTGCCAACTTTAAAAAATGTGGATCCAACTTTTCTTACTATCTAAAGATTGAAGTGCCTTATTTACCTGTGAAACTGTTACTGCACTAAAATCAATACTTGGTCTACCTTAAAATGATTTACACTAGAGTAAACAGTTAAGAAGTTATCACGGGTCGAATTATTTGACTCATGAAGTGTACCAGAGGACACAAAAGGTTTTGTTTAAACAGTCTATTCTTTTAGCTTTATCCATTTTTACATGAATAAAGGTTATAATACATGACGGGAAATCTGAGTTTGATTTATTTCCAGTGAGAATTTTAATATTTTCCCAAAACATTTTTAAATTATTTAGATTATTGTGGCAGTTTCTAAAAGAAAGTAATCAACCTTAGCTTTTCTAGACACATTATACAACTGTCTAAAAATCAACCAATCTTCCTTTAGATTAGTACTTCTAACTGTAAATCACGCCATATTATGTTCTTGGAGTAAATTTGGCCATTCAGGAGTAAACCATACATTATGTCTGACTTTAACTCTAAACTTTCTGGAGCATACTGATTTATAAGATGGGTAAAACATTCATAAAAATAACTTCATGCACTTTCAACTTCTGGAATAAGATTTTTTTTTCCCCAATCAAATTATATAAATCATGCAAAAGAGCTTGTTTCATAAAAATGTTTCATATCACATATAATAATAATATTAATACATGGTTTGGATTTGGGAGATTTATATTACAGCATTTCACTAGATTTGTAGTGAGACAAATCATTTCTTTGTAAGTCGTTTTTCACTGAAGCTGGAGTTTTCCAGCAAAATAAAAGCTCTACTGCTGTTTCCGTCAAAATGAAAGATTAAAAGTGCAGAATGAATTGTTGACAACTAGTGGTTTAAATGGGTAACGTTACTGCAGTCTAAATTCAACATATCTCTTTGAAGTGTAGAAATGAGGATTTACAAGTATTGTAATTCCCTACTATAGTGTAAAGCAAAAATAATATTTACTATGAAATAATAATTTTCATTTATTTTACAGTGCAACTGTTTTACAATATATGGCTATTACTGTCATAGGAATAATAATAATAATAATAATAATAATAAATGTTATTATTATAATATTATAATTTGTTCTGCCTCCTAAAATAAAACTGTGAATGTATTTTAGAGGCAGTGATCTGTGTTATTTTTCAATTCATCTCAATGGATGTGCAGTGTACCTGTATTTGACATACCGTAAACACTAGTGTGAAGGTGCACGACTCGTCGTATTTTTTTTTAATTATTTTTATTAGTAGTAGTATTATTATTATCATCAGTTTTATTGTTAGATTTTTTTCCCCATTTTT
>NW_026128732.1:0-7099 GCF_022985175.1 Labeo rohita
GTAATTAGAATTCTGGTGATGGAGAGTGGGTGGGCGGTGCTACTGGTGATGTGGCAGGTGGAGGTGGCTGTGGTGAATGCCTGACATATGCCAGTTTAGATGTTACAGAAAAAATCTACTAACTTCATACAAAGTTCAGACATTATCAAATGGTATCAGACACACTTAACTTAAATGCAAGTAATGAAACAAAAACAAACAACAGATTACAACCAATGGCACAATAATTAACAATTTAACATATACAGTAAATCTTAAAAGTGAGTACACTGTGAGATACTGTATTTACAAAAGCATAACATTATGTATCCAATGTCAAAATTATTAAAATATTATAGCTTATTAAAAATTATTAAAATATTATAAAACAACCCACAATTGCAAATACACTGTCTAAGCCCAACCAATATAACCTGCTGACAATCGTGTAGTGATTATTTTTACCAGCAGAGGGCACTGCAGGTTATAGCTGATTACTTGGTTACACACCGCTACCTTAGCCATGAAGAACAGAACCTTTTTTTTATTATTATTGGACCTTTATTGCACCGGAATTGAACACCAGAAGCGCTTGTCGAAGCAGTGTATCGATTCTTCTGGTTGTGTATATTTTTCAATATGCTATAATCACCTAGTCGAATAAAAGCCTGTTAAAATGAGCATCTACAGGATGATTTCAAAATCCGGACATTTTCAGAGACAGGTGAAGAAATATTCTGATGATGAGTGTGCACAGAATTTTTTAAACTGAACGGAACTTGTAGTTTTAATCCAAGGTACCGATCTGAGAAACCCATGGCTCGTAAACATGCGTGATTTCACCACACTGTGTCAGTGCTGCAGTGTGTGTGAGACCTCATAAATAAGATCAGAATCAACATATTTATTCATTTGTATGAAATTTTAGTCTTTATTCTATTTTTCACTCACAGTCATTTCACTGTATAATTCACGTTTATACCAAAATTCCTAATACTCAAGTCACACTGTCAACGCGTCAAACTGTTTAAGATTAATTAGCTAAAATGTTCAACATAGCTATTTCTTTAAGGCAACGCCCACGCATTAATTTATTTATTTTAAATACCACTCTTGCGAAAATTAACCATGGTATGTGTAGTTAAACTGTGGCAATACAAATGGAAATAAATAAATAAATAAATAAAATATTACATGATTACTACATATTTACTATCGTAAATCCATGGTTAATTTTGTAAGGGTGTTTATCAGTCAAATTATTTTAATGTAAACAGGTATAAAATATGATGAGAAAAACATTGCTAATGAGAAGACGAAATTGACTGCAGCAGGTTTTATTTTTTATTTTTTATTATTCAGAATGCACATTTGGAAAAGAAATATATTAAGAAGAACATTTCACCAGGTGATATGAGATGTAGGCCTAAACATCCTCAGTTTCGAAATGCGTACTCCACGTGAAAGTGCTCCCGCTTAACATTTTAGAAGGACCTTAATTCATCCCACGCATCTCATCCATGTTGTATCAGGAAATTGTGAAAACTGAGGCAGTGTGTCATTGTTTAGAATAAAAGCAGCCATCACACTGCAGTAACACCGGCGAAAGAAAGGAAAGAGAGATTCTCCCATTCGTTTTCATTGTGTTTTCATTACTATATATATGAAGTGAGATAAAGGTCCATTAATAACTATATTCAGCAGTTGATTGGTCGCGATTGCAAAATCACATTTGGGGGACCTCTGAGCCCTATGCACTCTGTCACCCTTTTCCCTCCACTAGCAATGTCCCTGCCCCTAATATTCCCTTTAAGTTGGAAATATGTCACAATACTGAAATAAAGTCAGCAGCAACTTCCAGTTCTTGCTTGCATTAAGGAGAGTATATGTAAGGGATAACGCACAGCTAGCTGTGCATTAAACAATTTTAATAGATGACGTGGAGGCCAATAACCTGCCTGATTCAAATCAGGCACATAGATGAAATTATGTGATAAGAACACATTTATGTGAATGAATTATAGAATTAATTATTTGAATTAATTATGATCGAGAGAGATGACAGTTGTGTGAATTAACTGCGTCTGCATGTCTCTCAAACAGTTAAGCTGTGTTTAGTTATTTCAAAAACAGCAGTTGTATGTTTTTATAGCAATCTTGTATCTAGGCTATTTTATTAATAGTAAATATAAGTCACAGGGCAGCGCTGGCAACCAGTTTTGTGTATGCGCAGTGCAATCTCCCATAGCCTATTCCCATTTCGCAGCGCAAGCTCCCATTTGATAACTTTGTGGTCAAAATGAGCCTAAAATGCAAAATAAGCCTAACTAGGGATAGTAAAGATTACTTTCCAAAAGCATAAACATAAAATGACATTTTAAAAGTTGTAAAATACTAACCATTTGTGGAAATGAAAATGTTTAAAATATTGTATATGTAACGGAGACTCGTGGGAAGCGTATGAGATCCAAGTGCGAGCTTTATTTGAACACAGAGTAGTCAGACAGGCAGGGTCAATCTCCAAACAATCCGTGAAATTTAGGCAAGACAAAACATAATCCAATAAAACAGGCAATGAGTCCAAATACTGGTGAGCAGTCCAAATGAGCAAAATAAACAAGGCTATGAAAACTAGGCTAAACTATGGCAGTGGATCAAGACAAAACTATGGCTAAAACAAGACAAAACTATGACGTGAAATGAAACTGTGGCAAAAACAAGGCAATGAAACAAGAGAAAACACTTAGTAGAGTCCGCACAGCAAAACAATACTTCACGAAGCCTGTTTGGTTTAGGCCTCCTTAAATGGCCACCAAACAGGAAGTTACCAGTGAAGCAGCAGAGGGAGCAGCAACAGGCAGTCAATGAGTGAGGGCTCCCTCTGCTGGCGTGGCATTACAGAATCCCCCCCCCACCCCCACACCCCCTTGGAGCGACTCCTGGCGCTCAAGCAACAACAGTCCAGGAGGGTGGGGGAACAGAGGCAAAACCGGGGGTGGGACGGGGGGCCAGGTCCATGCAGAGGAGGTGGGCCTGGATCGTGGAGCAGGGACAGACAGTGAAGCGCTGGAGGACCTGGGCCATGGAACAGTAGCAGACAGAACACTGGAGGACCTGGACCATGGAGCAGAGGCAGACAGTAAAGCACTGGAGGACCTGGACAGTGGAGCTGTGGCAGACAGTGGAACCTTGGAGGACCAGGGCCGTGGAGCTGTGGCAGACAGTGGAACCTTGGAGGACCTGGGCCGTGGAGCTGTGGCAGACAGTGGAACCTTGGAGGACCTGGACTGTGGAGCAGTAGCAGAAAGTGGAAACTTGGAGGACCTGGGCTGTGGAGCAATGGCAGACCATGAAACACTGGAGGGCCTGGGCCGTGGAGCAATGGCAGAGTAGGAAGCCATGGTGGAGTAGGCAGAGCAGGTAGAGCAGGGAGCCATGGTGAGGCAGGCAGAGCAGGCAGAACAGGAAGCCATGGCGAGGCGGGCAGAGCAGGCAGAACAGGGAGCCATGGCGAGGCAAGCAGAGCAAACAGGAGCAGAGATATCCATAGTGAAACTAGTGACATCCATAGTAGAACGGTGTGTTCACGGACGATTTCCTTGGCCGTGGCATAACCGGTAGAGAGTTCATGATAGGCCCCCTGGGCCGTGGCATGATGTGCAGAGAGTTCATGGGAGGCCTTCGTGGCTGTGACATGACAGGCATAGAGTTCATGGGAGGACGCCGCCCCCATAGGAGGATCTACAGCAGGTGCTGACACCTCTGGAGGCATGGGCGCAGATTCTTGGGCAGACATGGCAGTGAGTTCATACAAGGACGCCACCTCCTTAGGAGGTTCTACAGCATACGCTGACACCTCTGGAGGTATAGGCACGAACTCATGGATAGTCGAGGCCTCTGGAGCAGACTCGTGGACAGACGAGTCCTCTGGAGCAGACTCATGGATAGACGAGGCCTTTGGAGCAGATTCGTGGACAGACGAGGCCTCTGGAGCAGGCTCGTGGACAGACGAGGCCTCTGGAGCAGGCTCGTGGACAGACAAGGCCTCTGGAGCACAGTGTGCAGCCCACACACTGAAAATGGCAACGGCCATTACCGGCAGCACAGTAGATAGTGGGATGTCTGTTGGCCTTGAGGGTGTGGATGCTGTGGACTTGTGGCTTGGGAATGTGGGCTCTGCGTGGCTTGGGTCAGTAGATACATGATGAGGCTCTAGGGGATCAGCTGAGACGTGATGAGTTTCTTGGTGGTCAGCTGAGATGTGAAGTGGTTTGGGAAGGTCAGAGGGGACCTGGTTAGGTTCTGGCAGGACAGCAGCTTCTTGACTTGATTCAGGGAGGTCTGCCGTGACTTGACTTGACTCAGGGAGGCCTGCCGTGACTTGACTTGACTCAGGGAGGTCTGCCGTGACTTGACTTGACTCAGGGAGGCCTGCCGTGACTTGACTTGACTCAGGGAGGTCTGCTGTGACTTGACTTGACTCAGGGAGGCCTGCCGTAACTTCACTTGACTCAGGGAGGCCTGCCGTGACTTTACTTGACTCAGGGAGGCCTGCCGTGACTTGACCTGGCTTGTGCAGTCCAGCTGTGACTTGACTTGGCTTGTGAAGGTCAGCTGTGACTTGACTTGGCTCAGGGAGATCAGCTGTGGCTTGACCTGGTTCATGAAGGTCAGCTGTGGCTTGACTTGGCTCATGAAGGTCAGCTGTGGCTTGACTTGGCTCATGAAGATCAGCTGTAGCTTGACTTGGTTCATGAAGGTCAGCTGTGGCTTGACTTGGCTCGGGAATAACAGCAGCAACTTGACTTGGCTCATGAAGATCTGCTGTAACTTGGCTTGGCTCATGAAGATCAACTGTGGCTTGGTTTGGCTCAGGGACAATAGCAGCAACTTGACTTGGTTCATGAAGATTTGCTGTAACTTGGCTTGGCTCATGGAAATCAGCTGTGGTTGGGCTTAACATAGACAACCCAGCTGTAACTTGACTTGATTCAGGAACAACAGCTGTAACGTGACTTGACTCAGGAACAACAGCTGTAACGTGACTTGACTCAGGAACAACAGCTGTAATGTGACTTGACTCAGGAACAACATGGCTTGACTCAGGAACAACAGCCGTAACGTGACTTGATTCAGGAACAACAGCTGTGACATGACTTGATTCATGGGGAACAGCTGTGACTTGGCTTGACTCATGGGGAACAGCTGTGACTTGGCCTGACTCATGGGGAACAGCTGTGACTTGGCTTGACTCATGGGGAACAGCTGTATCTTGGATTGACTCGTGGGGAACAGCTGTAACTTGGCTTGACTTGTGGGGAACAGCTGTGACTTGGCGTGAGCAGGCCCTGGAGCGGCAGGCTTGGCGTGAGCAGGCCTGGCGTGAACAGGCCCTGGAGCGGCAGGCTTGGCGTGAGCAGGCCCTGGAGCGGCAGGCCTCTGTGTGCAAAAGCCGCTGGATCTTGGGTAGGTGAAGTATTCTGTAACAGAGACTCGTGGGAAGTGTATGAGATCCAAGTGCGAGCTTTATTTGAACACAGAGTAGTCAGACAGGCAGGGTCAATCTCCAAACAATCCGTGAAATGTAGGCAAGACAAAACATAATCCAATAAAACAGGCAATGAGTCCAAATACCGGTGAGCAGTCCAAATGAGCAAAATAAACAAGGCTATGAAAACTAGGCTAAACTATGGCAGTGGACTACAGTGGAAACACGCTGTCGTATACTCTGATCCAGAGCATCCCAAACATGCTCAATGGGTGACATGTCCGGTGAGTATGCTGGCCATGCAAGAACTGGGATGTTTTCAGCTTCCAGGAATTGTGTTCAGATCCTTGCAACATGGGGCCGTGCATCATGCTGCAACATGAGGTGATGGTCGTTTATGAATGGCACAGCAATGGGCCTCAGGATCTTGTCATGGTATCTCTGTGGATTCAAAATACCATCAATAAAATCACCTGTGTTCGTTGTCCATAACATACCCTGCCCATACCATAACCCCGTATTGGATGTACTGCCAAATTCTCTGAAGTGCCTTTGGAGTCGGCTCATCATAAACAGCAAAGTGCGGATGTATGTATGAAAGTAAGAGATTTGTTTCACAGACAGCTTCGGTGATTATAACAATAATTTAGTGTTTTTGAGAGAGCTTAAACTGGCAATAGTTATAATAGAACTTTATAATTATACATTTCTAATGTTTTTATTAAATTGTAATCATGTTAAATACAAATTCAGTCCCATTAAAAATATTTTATTAGCATACATGACACCCATGTCTGGTTCTTACCTTGAAAAAGATGAGTTTATGATGTTTGTAGTTAATAGATGGCTGCTTTAGCCTTACCCTGGAGTTGGTTTACCCTCCGCCTATGAACCTGATTCAAGGTTTACCGCAAACTTTGTTTTGCGGGAAGCTGCCTCTTTGTCATTTCTGGCTTATAACAAAGAAAAAAAAAAACAACAGAACAATGCCTAAAAGCTGCTGTGTGACAAGGTGTACAGCAAACAAGTTAAAATAATTAAATAAATATATATTTTTTTATAATCTACTGAACCAAAAAAAAAGCGACCGTTCCATAATAATGTTCTGCCTACATGAGCCATGCTTATTTTTTCATTAATGTATTCACAGATTTATTTTTTCATACTTTGTGTAAGTACAACATTTTATTTTCCATTGTTTTATAAGGTTTTCATAGCACAAATTGATTTATTATATGATACAATCCAAAAATGGCTGGGACATCTGAGACATTTTTGACCACCTTACCTGATTTGCTTTCCCCAATAATCACATAACAATCAGGATTCCCATAAAGGGCCTATAATAAACATTTTGGTTTTATTTATTCTATGTTTTAAACATTTAGTTGGAAGATTTTCTATAAGCTATGTAGCATGAATATATATTATATTTATAGTTAATGTTGAACCACAGATGTCACATGGATTATTTTAAGGATGTCCTTACTACCTTTCTGGGCCTTGAACGTGGTAGTTCAATTGCTGTCTAGGCAGGGTCAGAAAGCTCTCGGATTTCATCAACAGTATCTTAATTTGTGTTGTGAAGATGAATGAAGTATATTGTCTAACAATAAACATGAACTACACTAC
>NW_026128734.1:0-7088 GCF_022985175.1 Labeo rohita
GGTGATATTGGCGCCCCTCTGAACTGGCACTGCAACGGTGACCATTTTTTCCAATAAATTTTCCTCCTTGCATCTCCTCTTTTTCTACATAAATTAATTTGTGATGTGCCCCTTCAGCTTCAGTACATTATTAGGTACATCTAAGGCTGCAGTCAGTTGTTGTTGTATAACACAAGGGCTGCATCAGAAATGGCATACTTCCCTACTATATAGTAGGCAAAAAGCAGTAGGCGAGCAAATAAGTACGTTTGAGTCTTTAGATTCAGACATATGTAAACTTAATTTGAGTTCTAATATGCTTATTTACCTACTATATATTAGGAAAAAGAGTATGTGAAGAAAGAAATAAGTTCAAAACCTAAAAGTGTAGGCGAGAAATCCCCTGATGTCTTACTGCTTCAGCCCAGGTTCTGGAGTGTTCATCAATGGATATTTTTCAATCCCAGGAGCCCACAGGAGAACAATACGTCATCATCGAACGTGATTGAGAACCGTGATGAGGGTGTTTAGAAATGTGAGTATTACAAACCAAAACACGGTTCCTTCTGTTAAAATTGTATTTGTTGAGCTGCCATTTAGTAAATTGTTGATTTGCTTAAAGTGTGAAGATGTTAAATAGTATAGTATGTTTGTGGTTTTCCTGTAAAAACACAGTTTATTATGTACAGCAAACAGTAGAGCTCCAGTAAGCACACATACATCTCCAAAGTGTATTTACATAAACCATATGTGGATGAACAATTTTGCACATAAAATAGAGAAATTAATAACACATTCACAAGATTTTTGGTTTTCGTAATAAAAATATTTGAACACTGTGGTAATTAACATATGAATTTACATCATTAGTTAATAAAATAAGTGATAAAGGAAATTAATACATTATGACACATTTAACTAATAACAATTTAATGATTACTTAATCTATGAATCATATGGAATGTTCATTAGTTGCTGATGAAGGAATCATTAATAAATGCTTTAGTTCATCATGAATTATACATTAACTCGTGATTATCTTTGCATTAATTAAGCATGAATTAATGCATATTTTTGTACACATATTGTAAAGTGTTACCAAGATTTGCTTTTCATTTTCTGTCAAATTCTACAATTTTCCTGTTAACTCTAAAGACTTTTTTTTGATAAATGATAAAAGACATTTTGCCTTTTATCATTATTATTATGAAAGGACACATCAGAAATGACAAGAAGCTGTCATGATTGACTAGGGAAGGCTCAAATGCGGGGCAAAATAGGTTTATTGAAAAAAAAAACACAATATTAAGGGAAAATAGTCCTCCCAGCGCTCCACCCTGGAGGTAATCTGGGGAAAGCAAAAAACAAAACAAAAACTCACAGTCCAAAAGCGCACAGGGAGGAAACACAATATTCAAGGAAAGTAGTCCTCCCAGCGCTCCACCCTGGAGGTAATCTGGGGAAAGCAAAAAACAAAACAAAAACTCACAGTCCAAAAGCGCACGGGGAGGAACTCGACCCGTTAGGCAAAACTCACGGAGGATGACGAGGCGCGGGGAGAGAATCTCGTCCAGGCGTAGAACAATCCCAACCACAACAAACAGAGAATCTCTGGGGAGCGATCTCGACCCAGCGTTGAACAATCACCAGCGGAAAATTGAACAATCACCCAGCGTAGAACAATCACAGCAGTAACAAACGGAGAATTCCCGGGGAGCGATCTCAGCCCGACATAGAACAATCACAGCAGTAACAAACGGAGAATCCCAAGGTGGGACCAGAGGACAAGGCAGGCAGGATGGGCCAAGCCAGGGAGGATCGGAACAATCACAGCAGTAACGGGAAAGATCACGGGGGCTCAGGACCCCAAGGTGGGACCAGAGGACAAGGCAGGCAGGATGGGCCAAGCTTCGGGGAGGATCGGAGGCAGGCGCCGGGAGGATCGTGAGCGGACACCCCCATTGGCCATTGTGAGCGGACAGCGCCCAGGGAGGGAGCGGACAGTGGCATCGGGGGATCTTGAGCGGACAGTGCCGCATCGGGGGATCAGGACCGCCCAAAGGGCGGACACAATAGTGATCTTCGGACACCCACCCGAGAGGATCGAGTAACAGGACAGGTGGGGCAAGGAGCTTGGAAGGCGCCGGCAGGGTAAGGAGCCAGGAAGGCACCGGCAGGGCAAGGAGCTTGGGTGGCGCCGGCAGGGCAAGGAGCTTGGGAGGCGCCGGCAGGGCAAGGAGCTTTGGCTAGAACGGACCCCTCGGTCGGCAGTGAGCTCTGGGACAACCTCAGAGACTTGCAGTCTGGAGGAAGTCTTCTTTCTCCTACTCCTCCTCTGTTTCCGAGAGTGGGGCACTGCAGCATTGTCAGCCGCCTCTAGGGGTGCTGCAGCCTCTACGGCCACCACTGGGGAAGCTGCAGTCTGTACGGCCACAACCGGGGGTGCTGGAGCCAGGTCCTCCTGGACCCAAGGACTTGGGACCACCGGACAGACAAGAGCTGCTCGCACTGACGATAGAGGTGGGTCTGCTAAACTGGAGGCCAGCCTCCTCTGAGACAGTTGAGAAAGTTGAGCGGCTGCCTCTAGGGGTGCTGCAGTCTCTACGGCCACAACCGGGGGTGCTGGAACCTCTTCGGCCAGCACTTCTGGAGGCATTGCAGCCACATCAGCCACCACTGCAGCCTCTTTAACTGGGGAACTTGCCAGGAAATCCACAAATTCCCCAAACATCAGGTGGTCCAGCTCCCTCATCCTCCACCAGTAGAGGGGCTCATCAAGGACACTATTGAAAAGGTCCTTGAGGGCTCCATCATTATACCCCAACCCCTCTGCTGCACCACTGAACTCTAGGGCAAACCTCCTCAGGTCAGTCCTCCGCTGACGGAGGAAGCTTAGAGCCCTGAATTGAAGGATACGTTGGTAGAAGGGACAGGAAAGAGTGGTGGCTGGTGGAGGGCACAAGCCCTTTTTCCGCTGAGTCTTCATTGGTTAGTCCGTTCTGTCATGATTGACTAGGGAAGACTCAAATGCGGGGCAAAATAGGTTTATAAAAAAAAAAAACACAAAAAAACACAATATTAAGGGAAAATAGTCCTCCCAGCGCTCCACCCTGGAGGTAATCTGGGGAAAGCAAAAAACAAAACAAAAACTCACAGTCCAAAAGCGCACGGGGAGGAACTCGACCCGTTAGGCAAAACTCACGGAGGATGACGAGGCGCGGGGAGAGAATCTCGTCCAGGCGTAGAACAATCCCAACCGCAACAAACAGAGAATCCCTGGGGAGCGATCTCAACCCGACGTAGAACAATCACAGCAGTAACAAACGGAAAATCCTCGGGAGCGATCTCAACCCGACGTAGAACAATCACAGCAGTAACAAACGGAGAATTCCCAGGGAGCGATCTCAACCCGACACGAGGAAGCACACTAAGATGACACGGCACAGAATGCAGAGCAGTAACACCATCAAGCTGACGAAGCGGAACGCCAGCGGGTACTAAGGGCAAAGAGAAGAAAAAAATAACAAAAGCCAAAGGCGAGGAGAAAAATTGCAGAGTATAAACAGGACTAGACTAGACTTGGCAAGAGATCAAAACGGCCTCAGCAAGAAATCTAAACGGACTCCGCAAGAAATCAAAATGGACTAACACAGGACAGACGGAGACGAGAGTTTAAATAGAGAGGGAGAAATTAGCAGAGAATGAAAACAGGTGTGAATGTGAAAATGGGAAACGAGAAACAGCTGGAGGGAGACCAGGTGGAATCACTGAAACAATAATGAGGTAACAAATGGGTGGGGTCAAACAATAAGCAGGAGAAACACATGGCACCAAACAAATACAACACAAGCCATGTGCTTCCACCAACAGTGTCCTCTGGTGGCCATCCTGGGCACACCAGCTGACGACTGTGACAGAAGCGACATGGGGGTGGGATCAGGAAAGGCCCTGAGTCGGGATTTGAACCCAAGGCACCCTGAGCGCATCGGCGCTGTATGTCGACGTGCTGCCCACAAGGCTATCGGCATCAACTTCTTTGAAGGATATATAAGAGAATATAACAATATATATGCTATATAATGCATTGTGACAAATTGCCATTCATTTTCTGTACAAATCTTCTCTGAAATCTCGTGAAACTTGATACAGACAGAGTCTTGGGCATTCTGAAGAAGTATGAATAGAAATCTTGCTGTCAGGTTTGAAGGAATTTAAATAATGCATGCATAAATGTGAAAGAATGGTCAGTGCAATGTCACAGACTTTGCCATTCATTTTCTGTACAAATCTTCTCTGAAATCTGGTGAAACTTGATACAGACAGAGTCTTGGGTATTCTGAAGAAGTATGAAGAGAAATCTTGCTGTCAGGTTTGAAGGAATTTAAATAATGCATGTATAAATGTGAAAGAGTGCTCAGTGCAGACTTTGCCATTCATTTTCTGTACAAATCTTCACTGAAATCTCATGAAACTTGATACAGACAGAGTCTTGGGCATTCTGAAGAAGTATGAATAGAAATCTTGCTGTCAGGTTTGAAGAATTTAACAGTAATTCCACTAATAGACGTGCAGCAAATCCAGATGGCGGCTGGCGTTCGTAGATGGCGGCTCACTTGACCGCGGTGGATGGATGGGACACTTTTTGCAAGACTCGATATTTTCCCACCACTTTTTTGAACATCTCGCGGCACGGATGTACCCAATGCTGATGAAACATTACTTTCTGTTAATTGAGGTGCTGATGCTGGAATCTGTATTTTTTCCTGAAAGCATGCTTAATGTTCGTTGCGATGTTAATTAGTGACGGAACTTTCTCAATGCAGCTCGTGCTCAGTGTTCACACACGAGCGCTTCAATCCATCGCTTATGACTCATTACTGTTATGTTAATAATGCCACGGGACAATGACTTGCTGCAAAATCTGACTATTTATTAAGTGCGCACACACTTTGCACTTCACTCTACAGCTTGGTGCACAACTTAGAACTGTCTGGTCCACAACACATTACCGGAACAATTGTTGCTATAAGGCATAACATCACATCTTCCCCCCTTTAAAAGAAAATAACTTTCCTTTGAAATCTTTTGTTATATCAGTTTGTTCTATTGCCAAAATAACATCTCCATAACAACATCACAACCAAACCATCACAGAACTTTCACAATAATCTTCAATCATCTTTTTTTTTTTTTTTTTTTTTTTTTTTTAACAGTCAACAGATTTCAGTTAATCTTTTAGGAGGTCTAACAGTGCGTTTTGGTCTGCAATACTTCCCAGGTGAAGCAGTAACTTCTTTTGTCAGATCAGAGTTAGTGTGATCCACAGGACCTTTGTCAACTTGTTCACTTGCGGAAATGTCAGACACATCTTGTTCATCTGATCGTGACTCGGTTTCTTGAACAGTCACTTGTGGTCTTAAGTCCCCTCTGTTCCTTCTTAGAATTGCACCATGCTCGGTCTGAATCTCGTACGAGTGTGGTAGTACTCTTTCAACACAACCTTGTCGCGTCCATGTTCCTGATGTATGGTTCAGGATTCAAACTCTATCCCCAGGCTTGAGTTTTCGCAGGATCTTTGCTTTCTTGTCATAGTTTTCTTTTTGTTTGTTTTTAAGTTGTTGTTTCTCTTGTTTGACTTTGTTCGCCCCAGCAGGTGTCAACAAATCCTGATGGATGGGTAAGTTAGTGCGTATCCTTCGACCCATCAGCATTTGGGCTGGGGACAACCCATTTTGAAGAGGAGCACTCCTGTAAATCATTAGACTCTTGTGGAAGTCTGTCTTTCCATCGTAACTCTTCTTCATGAGAGCCTTCACAATCTTTACAGAACTCTCCGCTAGCCTGTTGGACCTAGGGTAGTTTGGGCTTGATGTGGTGTGTTGAAATCCCCACTCTGTAGCGAAGACATCAAACTCCCTACTGCAAAACTGCGGTCCATTATCCGAAAACACTTCACAGGGAACTCCATCTCTTGCGAAGACTGTCTTCAGAAAAGCAATGACAGCTTGGCTGGATGTCACCTGAAGTGTTGCAACTTCTGGATAGTTTGAGAAATAATCAGTAACTACAATGTGGTTCTTACCATTGCAGTCAAACAGGTCTACTCCAACCTTTTGGTATGGATAATTGGGCACTGGATGAGGCATGAGTGGCTCTGCTTGTTGCCTGGGTCTGTATGTGAGGCATATTTCACATGAAGCTGTAAGCTGACTGATGTCATGATTTATCCTTGGCCAATACATTACCTCATGGGCCCTGCGCTTACATTTCTCCTCTCCTAGATGCCCCTCATGAACCTTGTGCAGCATCTCCTTGCGCATTGACGCTGCATGACCAGTAATCTTGAATTTGCTTTGGACAGTCACTTTTCTTTTCTGGCCAACCTTCTAGTATGGTCTCTCTAAGTTGTGTCATTGTTCCATCCATATCTGTTGTCTTTCTAATTTGTTAAGTTTTCTATGATGACACAGGAAGAGAGGTTACAATCATGTCAACATACGCTTGTATGTCCGCACCGTTCTCACTGGTAAGGCTTTCATGCTTGTCGACAGCCCGAGAGAGTGTATCAGCTGCGAACATGAATTTTCCTGGTGTATACATCATGTTGACATCGTATTTTTGGAGTCTGATGAGCATTCGTTGGATTCTCGTCTTACATGTGTGCTCCTCGTATACAGTTAGCGGATATGCATATAAACAGCCTTTTAATTAACAGAGTAGAATAATCATGGCTGATAGTAAGGCATGTAATCGTAAAAGAAAACCAAACTGGACACAAGAACAACTCTTACTTCTTGCCCAACTTGTTCATGAAAACAAGGATATAATCAAGGGAAAATGTGGCGTTGGGATAACCTCAAAAACTAAAAAAGATGTGTGGGGATAATATATGTGTGCAAATAGATACAGCTGTCCCACTTTTGTCCAGAAGCAAAGATGACCATGAAAAGTGCTGGTATTCTTTGCAAAGTCAGGCAGAGGCAGAGATTGCAGAATTCAAGCGACAAACAACTGCCACAGGTAAACGGACTGTAAGGGGAAATACAGTTAAACCCAAAGGATAGGTGTGTGGAAATGAAGACCAGGAGTCAGTGATGCAGTCAATCGAA
>NW_026128735.1:0-7086 GCF_022985175.1 Labeo rohita
ACGTATTGATCGACAGATGTTTGGCCTGATCAAGCATCTCCATTGTGTTCAGCTGTTACAGTTAGATTCAGGTGTGTCATTTGGTTCCTTCCAGGGTGTTTCTCCTTAAGCTGAGCTCACACTACAGGATTTTTAAAATAAAATTTTATGAAATCTGGTTGCAGCACACACATAAGGAGAATCGTTGCAGATGATCTTCCCTCAAATCTTAAACATGCACACACTACAAGATTTGAAAACTGTGGCGCATCACACAAGATATTATTAAGATGATTATGATGGAGGGAGCACCTCACGTGATCTCGCAACAGATCACCATTTCAGCAACTAATGTTTACATACGTTAACTAGCATTCTAGCAGCTTTATGCACTCACCATATGTTGAAAACTGAGATGATTTCACTCCAGAGCTTTCCTTGCTCCATGCGGTTGTGGTATGTTTTCAACATATTATACAGACAGTGTTACTACAAAAACATAAGAAGCAGTTTCCTCCATCTCCACTATCCAATGGACCATACAGCAGCTGTTTTGCAGTCGTGCATTGGCTGTTGTGAAAGTACTGACGTAATCATAGCCGTGATCATCCCGATTTAAAATCCTGAATATCAAACATGTTTGATATGATTGGGATTTTTGCTCTGATTCTTGCGAGGGGAAAATCCTGTAGTGTGAGCCTGGCTTTAGTATTCAGATATGTGCATTTAGGACCTCACATTGGCTGGTTCTATTTTAACAGTATTTGAGTGTAAGAAACATTTTGTTGAGACAGCTGTTGTCCGATGTTGAGAACTTCTGAGCAGAGATGGCAAAAGTACACACATCCTTCACTCAAGTAGAAGTACAGATATTCATGTTTAAAAATACTCTGGTAAAAGTAGAAGTACTGTCTACACTTTTTTACTTAAGTAAAGAAAAGAAGTATGGGCTCAGACATGTACTTAAGTAAAAAGTACTATTACCATTACTACTATCTGTTTTAGTGTCACTCTGGTAACTGGACCTCACATCAAACTGACACATTAATACAAAATAACGTATGTTTAAAATTTGTTAGCTAATGAATGTATCAAGGCTAAACAACCACTATGTAGAACAGGGCTGGACTGGGCCAAAATTTCAGGCTGTCAAATCTCATACTCGTCCTGGCCATCCAATACACCCACAACGCATTCTGAAACCATGGACAACCCTATTTTTTTGTATGGCCATCACATTTAAATAAATGTTTAAAACCTTAGGCTGGGGCCGTGCAAATTGAGTCAAAAGCTCTCTCTTGAACTGCACCTTCACTTCCATTTTCCTTTTCAGCCATTTACTGTTATAAGCACACCTGTCTCCACCTTGTTGCAAAACAACCACCTCATTATATTCTATTTGCAGTAACAATTCTATTTAAGTTCAGTTTAAAGTTTTCACATTATAACCAGGAGTTGTTGTATACTACACTATACTATGTACTAAATATTATAGATTTAACAAAACTATATTTTCTAAATGTAGTACAATAATGATTACATCATGACAGTATCTTTACAGAAACATCCTAATACCTAATAAAACATGTTATTGCATTATCATCAGTCATATTTTTCTCTTACCAAAATTAACCATGGTTTATTACAGTAAAAGTACAGTAACACTGTTTTTTTGTTGTTGTTGTTGTTTGTTTTTTTTTTTTGTTTGTTTTTTTTGGCAGATTGCTTACAATCTGTTTTAATTTACAACTATAGTTTTTCTACGCATCTCATGGTTAGACTATGGTTAATGTAGCAAAACGTCTAGGTTACGTACGTAACCCTCGTTACATATGGGAACTCGCTTGAGAGTCCAATCATCTCCAAGCCTTATTCAAAAGGCCAATGAACATTGGCGAGTGGTATTTGCATGCCGAACCACTCCTCCGTACACACGGATATATAAGAGGGCGGCGTGCAACCACTCATTCAGGTTTTCGCTGAGGAGCCGAGTCGCAACCCGGCGTCAGCGCGACGTAGGGTCGTGGCAGGGGATGTAACGTCTCCGTTCCCTCCTTCAGGGAACGAGGGTTACGTACGTAACCTAGACGTTCCCCTTCAGTCGTTTCACTACGACGTTACATATGGGAACAGACCCATGGAACAGGCGACCTGACGCCACGTTACGCACAGACCCACGTGCTGACAGGCAGACGTGTCAGCAGATGGATAAGAACGTAACCTTCCCAACGCCCTGAGGGCCAATAGGGGACCCCACAGGGATGCCAGTTGTTATGAAGCAGAAGTTGGGGGGGCGGAGCACATGAGATCTGTACATGTGGAATGAAAATAATTCAATATATCTATAGCCTTAGAGATATATGAGGGAAACAACGGCTTTCTGGCTGACCGTGGAAAAATACTGAAACATGTTGCCACAACCTGCTGGGCGAAGGAGACCCAGCCGGAGCACAGTCAGGCACTACTCCGCAGCTAGGCCTGACTGCGGGGCATGGAGGACCCAAGGTTCACCGGGGGGAACAACTGAGGGATATAGCGCACGGATCACGTAGGAGTGGCGCAGCAAGCTGACACCAGCCGGACTCCCGTTCGCCTGATGTCTATGTTAAGACACGGGAGGACATGGCCTCGACGCGAAGGTTGTAGAACCTGGCGAAGGTATTAGGTGTCGCCCAGCCCGCAGCTCTACAGATGTCTGCTAGTGAGGCGCCATGAGCCAACGCATAGGATGAGGCAACACTCCGTGTGGAGTGGGCATGAACACCTAAGGGGCATGGCTCTCCCTGGTTTTGGTACGACAGGGAGATGGCATCTACCACCCAATGGGCCAACCTCTGTTTGGAGACAGCATTCCCTTTCTGCTGACCTCCAAAGCAAACAAAGAGCTGCTCGGTGCGTCTGAAGTGTCGAGTGCGGTCCACGTATATACGCAGAGCGCGAACTGGACACAGCAGCGCAGAGGCCGGGTCTGCCTCCTCCAGGGGCAGAGCTTGCAGGTTCACCACCTGATCGCGGAAAGGCGTGGTGGGAACCTTGGGCACACAACCGGGCCGGGGTCTCAGGATGACGTGAGAATCGCCGGGCCCGAATTCCAGGCACGCTTCGTCGACAGAGAAGGCTTGTAGGTCCCCTACCCTCTTGATGGAGGCCAGCGCGGTCAGGAGCGCCGTCTTAAGAGACAGATATTTTAGCTCTACTGACGCGAGTGGCTCAAGTGGGGCCTCCCGCAGACCCTGGAGGGTGACGGAGAGATCCCAAGAGTATGAGGTGCAGTCTGGGGGGGATTAACCCTTCTCGCACCTCTAAGGAACCTCACAATGAGTTGGTGCTTACCAAGGGATGCTCCATCCACTGCATCGTGATACGCTGCGATGGCAGCAACGTACACTTTGAGAGTCGAAGGGGACAGCCTGCGCTCCAACTTCTCCTGCAGGAAGGAAAGCACTACTGCAATCGGACATCTCTGTGGGTCCTCTCCGTGAGAGGAGCACCAGTCAACGAACAGACCCCATCTCAGTGCATAGGCCTGCCTTGTAGAGGGAGCTCTAGACTGAGTGATAGTATCTATCACGGCCTGTGAAAGGCCGGAGAGGTCTGACGCGTCCCGTCCAGGAGCCAGACGTGCAGGTTCCATAGGTCGGGACGCGGGTGCCAAATTGTGCCCATCCCCTGAGAAAGAAGGTCTCTCCTCAAGGGGATCTTCCAGGGAGGGGCTGCCGCAAGGGAAATGAGGTCTGGAAACCAGGTCCGGGTGGGCCAGTATGGCGCAACCAGCAGAACCTGCTCCTCGTCCTCCCTGATCTTGCACAGTGTCTGTTTGCCCGTTGCATACAGCACCCCAACCCGTGGAAGAGGCATCCGTGTATACTACAAGATGCCTGGACCACGGGCTGAACAGGCGGCGACACTGCGGGGAAACGCCAATCCGGAGTGCGCCACGGTGCATGTGTGTCCGAGTGGACAGAAGTGGAAAGGACGCCTCTGTACCTGGGCGGACGCCTGGCGAACTGAATCGCATAGCCGAGACGTACCGTCCGAATCAACCACCGTGAGGGGCTGGGGAGCTGAAGCCAGACTCCCAGCCTGGTCGCCAGGTGGAATGAAAGGAACGTTGACCGACGTGACCACGGGGGGGGGCAGCCTAGGGGGGGGAAGGGGAAGGGACTGATCCCAGAAGGAAAAAAACGTCCTGGAGAAAAGTCTGACTGCACTGGGCAGCGCTTACCTTCTTCCCTGGTTCCCGCGCTGGCGATGTCGAGTCCGAATTCGAGGAGGCAAGGCGCTGCTCGGAAAGGGAACTCGGGGCCGGACCCCAGAGGTGAGAAAATCCTTCTGTGAAATAGCAGACAGTAGCTCCCGGCCCTCCACGGGAGTGAGGACGTCACCTCTGGGTTGCCCGCGTCAGGGACGCTTCGCAGCTCTGCTGCGGGTTTTCCTGGCCGGTCCCTGAAACGCGGGCGGCGGCGCCGCTCTCCCGCGGCCAGCTCGACGTCGAGCTGCCAATCTAGCACCGTGTGCCTCAGCAGGGGACGGAGCTGGGTTGTTTAGGAGCCGCAGGGGGGCGCCCTCAGCGACGGGCAGGCGGAGGTTGAAGCCCCGGGGACATTATGTCGCGGCAGGGCAGGATGCGCCTCCATCTGCTTCTGAACCGCCGAGAACTGCCTTTTTTTTTTTTTTTTTTTTTTTTTTTTTTTCGGTGTCGCCGAATAGGCCGCCTTGGGAGATGGGAGCGTTGAGAAAGAGAGCTTTGTCGACGTCTGCCATCTAGCCAAGGTCAACCATAAGTGTCGCTTCTGGGAACGTGCCGTCACCTTCATCGCTCTGAGGGCGAAGTTGGCGGCGGCACGGAGTTCCTACATAATCCCTTGGTCAGGACCACCCTCGTGCAGCTGTTTCAACGCCCGGGCTTGGTAGACCCGCAGGGTTGCCACAGCGTGCAGGGCGGTAGCAGCCTGCCCAGCGGCGTGGTAAGCCCTGCTCGCCAGAGCGGACGAAAGCTCACACGCCCTGGAGGGGAGATGCGGCCGATCCCGCCAGGTGATCGCGCTCAACCTGTGGGACCGGCACATAACCCCCGGCTGCCCCACCATCGAGAGTGGCGAGGGGAGAGGAACTGGGCCGTGAACGAGACGAGTACGGGACTCGCCAAGTCCTCACCAGCTCCTCGTGCACCTCCGGGAAGAAAGGCACTGGGGGGGGGGGGGGCGCGGCAGTGCCGCGGAGGCCCTCCCCAGAAACCAATCGTCCAGCCTTGAAGGATCAGCCGGAGGTGTTTTTAGGCACCTCCAGACCGATCTCCTTGGCGGTTCGGGGGGAACATAGCCGATAGTTCAGCGTCCAGCTCAGACGGGCGGCGAGCCGCCGAGCTGTCCACCTCACTTTCCGACTCTCCCTCTGACGCAGCAGCAGACATCTCTTCCTCCTGAGGAGCGCCAAAGGAGACACTCAGCCCGGCGTGCGGGGAAGCGAACTCAAGCCCGATCTGTTGGGTTAATTTGTTTGGTGTGGTACACACGTCGGCTCTCGTCGGGCTCACGTCGGCGGGAGTTTGCCCGATTCAACGTGCGTTGTGGAAAGTGATTGGATCAGGAGTCAGTGCCGGAGAATTAAAGCAAAATGATGAAAACGAGTGGTAACACTTTATTTTAAGGTGTCCCTAATACAGAGTAATTACCTAATTAAGTACTTGGTCGTAGTCGTTGTACTTGAAACAAAATATACTTACCATGTAACTAAGTTATGGAACAGCCTGTAATTACAGTAATTATGAAGATGTAATGGGCAGCTACTGTTACACATATATAACTGACTGAGTCTGTTACACAGCTGCTTGTTTACTTAAGTACAATCTTGATACACTTTATTTTAAGTAGCTTATGTCTGTGTATTTACATTTGTAATGATGTTGTACAGATCTGGCCACTGAGAATGTGTGCGTGGAGTGAAGGGAAAACGCGTGAGCACGACATATAGCGCAGGGGTTCAGAAAATGCTCTAACACAGGAAACACATGATCAGTAGGGGCAGTCATGTAACGCACCGAACTGAAGCGACAGAGAACATTATTCACGGCCAGCGTCTATTTAAGTTTACTGCATGTACTACAAGAAGGCCAATAAAATATTCCTGATTCTGTTATCAATAGTATTATCACCTGTTTATCATGAAAATTTGATTTTTTTTTTTTTCAATCACGAGAGAGTGGCGTAGTAAGTACAGGTTTTCGTTTATGCTTAAAACCTGTCCTTTGACATGAGTTTGAATCTGACAGACAAACAAAATGTATTTTTGCTGCATGATGTGACCTGAAATCGTTTTTTAAACATAAAAATACACAAATTGCAAAAAAAAAATGTATATGTTAAGGCTAATTTAAGATTTTTTTTTTTTTTTTTTTTTACTGTTATGCAGCCTAATAAATTGGTATAAAAAGGAGAATAACCCAGAAATTAAATCGCACCCGTTTCTGAACAGAGAAAATAAAACTTTAGAAACGAAAATTATCATCTTTATAGATTTAAAAAAAAAAAAAAAAAAAAAAAGGAAGAAAAAGAAATGTGACGACTCCGAAGTTCACAGAAAGGAAACATTAAGCCTCTTGTTTTCTTTATTTTGCAAAAAGCTTTACAGTTTTGAATTATGTTTTGCTTCTGTATGACCATTAATTATGGAGTAACAGTTTCCTCAGAAGAGGAAAAATATGCAGTGATTGCGTTGGCGCCTCAAGTGCACAATATTTTATTAACTTGACATCGCAACCTAACGCAATACAGTTAAAGAAAAGTAGTCTATAAAAAAAAGTTTAAATAGTCAGTATAGTACAATCTGTTCAGCGTAAACACCACCATACTGTGCTGTTTTAGAAGGGAATTAGCCTATAGGTCATTTCTTAATGTTTATAATTTTTGTAAACATTTTGTTTTATTCTCCGTAGGCTACTGAATGTAGGCCCTATTAATAAAATGCGACCTAAATCCTACCTGATACTTTTTCCCCTCTCATAATTTTTAACCATGCAGTAAACATTTTAAATAACTTCAAATAAACAAACAAAAAAAACAAAAAAAAAAAAAAAAAAAAAAAAAAACAAACTGTAATTTCCCGAAA
>NW_026128736.1:0-7081 GCF_022985175.1 Labeo rohita
AATAAAATTAATCCCCCCCCAAAAAAAAAAAGGGCCCCATTTCCCAAATACCACTCACATTCTCTCAGATTCTCTTGTCAAAAAATGGATCACTTTTGTTATTGACTGTAAAATGAATTGTAAGACATTACTTTGGTGAATGGGGGGGGTGTGTGTGTTCTTGTACTTGCAAGAAACTTAAAGGAAAGAGGTACTAAGGCATTTTCTGTACGCATAAAAATACTGGAACTCTCAGGATTATTGGCCGTGTTTGCAGAGTGTGTGGGTTGTCACAGTAGAGTGTACAGAGGAAGAGGAATGAGTCCTCTGTTACCCATCATTCTCAGCTTTGGCCCTCAATAACCCCATTCCACTATCCAAATTCATCTGAATGAGCAGAACTATTTATAGCAGGGCTATTCTTGGATGTTCAGTTCAGCAGTCTTCCTTCTGAGCATCAAAACTAAAACGTATGTTTAGAAATTCAGTACTGGCTGTGGGTCTACCATTAAAGGGGAAGTTAAAAATAACTCAACATACAGCCATTATTGTAAAACAGCTGGCAACAAAAGTGAGTACACCCTAAGTGAACCTGTCAAAACTGTGTCCAAAGTGTCAATATTTTGTGTTGGCACCATTTTTATCTGTCTGCCTCAATCATTCTGGGCATGGAATTCACCAGAGCTGCACAGGTTGTTGCTGGGATCCTCTTCAAATCCTCTATAATGACATCATGGAGCTGCTGGATGTTAGACACATGGTGCTTCTCCACCTTCTGCTTTTGCATAGGTGCTCAATAGAGTTCAGGTCAGATCACCTTCACCTGCACCTTCCTCAGCAAGGCAGTTGTCATCTTGGTGGTGTGTTTGAAAACAATCTTGAAAACTGCCGTTCGGCCCAGTTTCTGAAGGGAAGGCGTCATGTTCTGCTTCAGAAATGTACAGTGCATAATGGAATCCCAGTACCAGCAGCACTCATGCAGCCCCAGACCATGATGCTACCACCACCATGCTTGACTGTAGGAGAGACACAATTTTCTTGGTACTCCTCACCAGGGCATCACCACACATGCTGGACACCATCTGAGCCAAACAAGTTTATCTTAGTCTCATCAGACCATAGGACATGGAATTCAGGAATTCATGCTCTTGGACAGGTTGTCTTCAGCAAACTGTTTGCAGGCTTTCTTGTAAGCCAGCTTCAGAAGAGGCTTCCTTCTCAGATGACGCCAGTGCAAACCGACTTGTTGCAGTGTGGCGTATGGTCTGAGCACTGACAAGCGGACCTTCTGCTTCTGCAACCTCTAAAGCAATGCTGGCAGCACTCATGCATCTGTTTTTTTTGAAGCCAGGTTCTGCACCTGACGCACAGAACGAGCACTCAGCTTTGTTGATCGACCCTTGTGAGGCCTATTCCGAATGGAACCCGTCTTGGAAAACCTCTGTATGACTCTGGCCACAGTACTGTAACTCAGTTTCAGGTTGTTACTGAACCTCTTATAGCCTAGGCCATCTTTGTGGAGAGCAACAATTCTAATTCTCAAATCTTCAGAGAGTTCTTTGCCATGAGGTGCCTTGTTGAACATCCAGTGGTCAGTATGAGAGAATTGTACTCAAAGCACCAAATTTTAACTGCTCTAATACAAGATACACAACTTTGTATGGTCCTGTCAAGCAGACAATAACATGAACATGATGAATAGGACATGTGGCTTTGCATGGTTAAATGACATATAGCTGTTATCACTTAGGGTGTACTCACTTTTGTTGCCAGCTGTTTTGACAATAATGGCTGTATGTTGAGTTATTTTTAGGGGACAGTAAATATACACTGCTATACAAGCTGCACATTGACTACTCTAAAATATATCCAAGTTTTATTTCTATAGTATTGTCCCTTGAGAATATATACTAAAATGATTGCTGAAATGTAAGGGGTGTACCCACTTTTTTGAGATACTGTATGTGTACTGCATATCAAGAACTGTTTATTTGATCATTCAACTGTTCATTCAACTGCTCACACTTTATGAGAGTTGGAACATAAATTTTGTCAAACACTACCAGTCGAAAGTTTTTGAACCAAAAGATTTTTAATGTTTTTTTTTTTTTTAGGAATCTTCTTCTGTTCATCAAGCCTGTTTATTTATTTTTCCCAGAGTACAGCAAAAACAGTCAAATGTCACAATATTTTTACTATTTAAAAAGTTTTTTTTTTTTTAACATCATTACTACGGTCACATTATCATTCAGAAATCATTCTAATATCCTGATTTTCTGTTCAAAAAACATTTGTATTAGTATTGTGTTGAAAACAGCAAGTACATTTTTTTTCATGTTTCTTTGATGAAGTTCAGAAGAACAGCATTTGAATTCATTCATCTGAAATAGAAATCTTTTGTGGCATTATAAATGTCTTTATCATCACTTTTGATTATTTTAAAGCATCCTTGCTAAATAAGGACTCCAAGCTTTTGAATGGTACAGTGTATACTTTTATTTCAGATAAATACTGATCTTTGTATCTTTCTATTCATCAAAGAATCCTGAAAAAAGCAATCAGCTGCTTTAAATATTGATAATAATAATAATATTCAGAAATGTTTCTTGAGCAGCAAATCAGCATATTAGAATAATTTCTGAAGGATCATGTGACACTGACGACTGGAGTAATGATGCTGAAAATTTAGCTTTGATCACAGCAATTAATTAATTAATTACATTTTAAAAATATATATATTTACATTTAAATATTGGCTTTGTGAGCAGACGAGAAACAAAAACCTAAAAATCTTACTCTTCAAAGATTTTTGACTGGTAGTGTATATCTTTGTCTGTTTTTTAATTGAATTATTTTTGTAAAATAATAAATATAAAATAACCCAAGAAGCAATGGATTTTTGTTTTTATTCATCTTTAAGTATGTGGAGGACCTGCGCAAATATCATATTAAGTTGTGATGAACAAGGCCTGAAGGTCAATGTCATGTTATATAATCTATCAATGCATTCAGCATGTGTATGTGTAGCCTATTACATATGGAGAACTGTTAATTCTGTCATTCAAACGTTAACACTTTGTGATAAGTGGATCACATCTTTAGAAAACTAAATGAGTATACAATACCAACTTTTACAATAATTTTACAATATTTTACAATACACCAAAATATAATTGTATCCTTTTAAATTTGATACATTTAAAATTTGCCTTGAGTAGATCAAAATCAATCATAATAAATGTGAATTTATCTCATTACATGAATAAACAAGGTAAGGTTTAAAGGTTTTTATTAACAATTAGCCTAATGAAAACAATGTAAGAGTTTCACAGGCTGTTATGATGACGAAATCAGCTCCATAGATTAGACATATTGAATATATGAGATTTAAGTTGTGGCATTTCAGCCTAGACATCCTTTACAAAAGTACAAAAGTACAAAAACTTCTATTAGTAAAAGGAAGGACAACATTAATTTATTTAGATCCCCGAAAATGCCTTAAATTGCTTTAACACACTTCTGGGTTTCCCAGTATGGATGGGGATGGGGAAATTACAAGGTAACATATATATATATATAGGCATAGGTAATATATCGCGGATGGGCGTGACTGCCGACGTCACACGTTTGTCTGATTCCTTTTTGTCTGATTCCTTTTAACGTGAGTCCGTTTCGTCTGATGCCTTTTAATCTGAGTCCTTTTTGTCTGATGCCTAATTGTACGAAACCTGACACCTGACGTCGTTTTTCCTGAGACCTGAAGCCTTTTAGTCTGAGGCATTACGCCTTTTCATTTTATGACTGATATCTGAGGATGTCCTAAAATGTACACTGTACAAGAAAATTGTGTCTCTCCTACAATCAAGCATGTTGGTGGTAGCATCACACTGTGACTCTGTGTCCAGAAATGTCCCTTGCATGTGGTCCTCCAAGTAAATAGTGATGAGTCAGGCCCTTCATCCCTGGAGAACTGCCGTGCATCAGGCTTGGATTGAAAATCTGTAGAATGATGTAAAACACTGACAAACATTATGTGATCTTTCCATTAATACAGAAGAATACAAAGATAATTTGTGACAGATACACAGTTATCCAGCAAGATGTAGTTAAATGATGCGGTTGCTCAACCAAGCTACTGTGCACGGGTACTGTGATCAGTGTACACTGCCCTCCAAAAGTTTGGAAACACCCCTGGCAAAGTGTGGTTTTGGACGATATCAGCATAAATCCTTATCATTTTTTGGTGCAAATACATTAAAGTAACTTGACATCATCATTGAAGACCAGTAATAATACTTTTCATTTTGATTACATAATAATGGCAATATATACATGTCAAAGTCAGACATGCCCCTTTGCCAGCTGTGATGCCTGATTACTGGTTTAAATTTGGCCCAGGTTTTGAAAAGATTTTTGGGTCAGCACACCTTAATTGATTGCCATTTATCTTCAGAATACAATGAATTTGGGCCCAGATTATGCAGAGCTGTAATAGCTGCTAATGGTGGATATTTTGATAAATCAAAAATGTAAGTTTTTTTTTTCTATGTATAAACTGTTTATGTAATAAAATATGTTTTTGTAGTTTGTGTTGTTCCTTATCAGTGCAAAATTATGTAGGGTATCAGAGTGAATCAGACAAATGGAAGATTCGATCAGAACATTTGGTTGAAACCAAAGAGCCAAATTCCACAAAGAGGCCCAGGACCACGTCATAAATCTGTCCAGGATACCCTGCCGCTAGCCAGCCTGAAGTAAGCCTAACCAACCAACTTTCACAGCTTTGAACAACTTGCAACATTAAAACAAAAGAACACAATTACTGATAATCCCAACTCAGGAAGGAGATTGTCAATATTGGGGCAAGAAACCCAAGATTAATGGTCAAAGATACAGCACATCAGGACCATCACATGAGGAAACTTTGTTGGGTGGTGCTCCCCCACCCAAGACAAGAACCAGACCGAGTTCCTTCTAAATTCCTTTGTTCCTTGGAACATGCCCTTAGTTCACAGAATGACACAGAGACTGTCCATTTTACCTAAATATGCACCAAAATGATGCTTAAAAGGACTAATGAATGAACATCAGACCATTGCATAACTCCCTACTATGTATGTCACCCACACATTTGTCTATTATGTTGTAATCACTCGTTGTGAATGTCCTTTTTAATAACTATTGAATAGCTTAAGGGTTTATATTCATGTTTAGTATGTATGAGTTTGAAAATTCATGCTTTGAACGTTTCCACCGATCAATTCATTGTCAAATGCATTGTATTCATGTTATAGTAATCATGGCCAAATGTTACTCTGCAAGAGCGGGAAAATTCTGACCATGTGACTGATAAGATAACATGCTGATTTATGTTTTGGGAGGAGAAACATAGCAATATCCCGAGTTAAGACAACATCTAATTGGTCAAGACACCATTTTGGGATGTGTCCAAAGCTGAGTTTAAAACCACAGGACACCATAAAATTTTGCTTTTAGCTATTGGTTTTAACCATTGCTTTTAGTCAGGCTTTTTAGTGTGCTTTTAGCCATGCTTTTTGCCATCATTTTTGCTGCTGCTTTTTACGTTCTTTGAACGTTTCCTGGCTTGCACGCCAGCCACTCCTCTAAACGAAAACATGAGGAGATCGTCACATTTCTTTCTTTTACTTTAATCTTTTCTTTCCGTTGAGAGTTTCGTGTTCTAAGTTAAGTTTTGCCGCTAAGCCGCGTCTCAGACTTCGTGCCCGCCTCAAAACTTCAACCAGCGTACACGACTCCATCCTCCAGCCAACGCCCAAGACATCATTTCCAACGACCACGGACTTCCAACCAATCAGCAACCTTGGGGAACCCCTTTCTGCAACGACGTCATCAAAGGAAACCCCTTTACACAAAGGCAACGCAAGTGCAACCTCCAGATTCTAGCTGAACTGGTGCATTTAATATAAAGTTTAATAACCTCATTGAGAAACTCAACGCGAGGGTTAATTACATGATTGATGGTTGTTCAGGTCTAAGTAATTGCATATACTTATGCTATAAACTTGGGATTCATATTTTCACTCTTCTGAACTCATTCTTTCCTCATCGCTCTCTCTTTCCGCAACTTGTATGAATGTGTGAATGCGCGTCTATGTGTTAGATTAGTTTATATGTCTTAGGTTTTTCCAATAAATTCTTATTCATATTGAAAAGAGAAGTATCTTGTGTTTTGTGCTTATAAATTAATGTCTTAAACTGCCGACCTTGTTACCGTGCTAATAAATAGAGTTTTCACTATATTTTGGATATTGGTATCCATTGCAGAGTTGATGTTATACGGCTCGCTCAATGAATCGCTGGCCGATTCATTGATCCGCTGAAAAACGGAGATTCTGTTCAATCTTAAATGATTCCCTTTGAGCTAAATTGACTTCTGTAGATCCCCTACATGATCACACATTAAAAAAGATTCATGCCAATATGAAAGCCCACTTTTCTAGGGAATTTCCAAATTTTTGGTGGGCAGTGTATCATTAAAGACGTCATACTGTATGTATGTAAGTGTTTTGTGTGTCTGAGTGGTTGAGATCAGTGTTATGTGTGCGTGTATGCAAAAATTGCACACTGATTCAGCATTCACTTTACTGAATCATCTGATATCTATCTAAACGTATACATGTATGTATAGAATGTGACGGAGTGGCACAATTATGAAAACCAACCTTTTACCAGTAAGAAAATCCGACTACGCCACCCTAGAAATTAGCTCTAGGGAACAATACTCAAAACCCAAGAATGAAGTAATTAAGCACACAGGTTCGGTTCCCTCATGCAAGTGAACAAGAGACGTGGGTATAATATAAAAATACAAATGTTTATTAATACAAGAATGTGTTAAAATGGACACTAAAATGTCAAAGAAGCAACAGGAGATCCCACTTTAAATGGAAGAAAATGAATTTACACAAAGAATGAATGTAGATAATAACACAAAATCAACTTTAAATATGAAAGCAAAATAAATACCAGCAGGGCTGAGGCTCCCAACGGCAGGAAACAAAATGGAGTCTGGTTTTACAAGGGCACACTTTCACGCACACACACCAAGGTGCACTCAGAT
>NW_026128737.1:0-100568 GCF_022985175.1 Labeo rohita
ATAATATAATTAATATTTATTTACCTACACGTCCATAAGTTTACTATCTTCTACTTTCATATTATGGCACCATTTGCCCTACATCTGTATGTGTATGGATGTGTGTATATTCATGTACACACTGTTGCTATTACTTAGTGTTGTTATTATTGTTATTATTATTATTACTATTACTATTATTACTACTCTTATCATTCAATTTGTTTGAACTAATTAATATTTATTTATGCATTCATTCCTGGGGTATACTGTAATTTATTTTTTTTTTTTTTTTTTTTTTTTATAATGTTAGTTTTTGTTGTATTTGTTTTTCTCTTTTCTCCCCTCCCTCATTTTTTCTTCCCAAGATATAATTTCTCTCCTTTATTTTTATTTTTTTGATTTATTTTTTCTCTGTTTCCATGGCTTTTCTTTTCCTCTCTTTCTTTCTGGTTCTATCTTTTCTGTCAAGTACTACCTCTCGCCTCGAAGAGAGCAATATGTTTTTACAACATTGAACCGCCAACAGGTCTGGCAAATAAAAACAGTATGGTTGCGAGAAGAAAATTTGTGGAAGCATTGACATCAGCATTACTACCCATGAACTTCACATAGTAGAGTCGACAATTAAGGCGAGACCGCAACAAGATTGTGCACTAATGATCTAGAAGGGGCCTGCCAATGACCTACGAAATGAAGAAACGGGTTCATGATTTATTCCACCGTCTGTTTCCACTGTCAGTTTGAAACCAATAGTCCCCTAATACCTCCCTGTCCTCCCATTTTTTCTCTCCATGTCTCGTTTTTTCTTCCTCATCTTTTCTCTTTATTCAACATTGTTCACATTTCAGATCCTCTAAAATTATTTGCTTATATTTATTTTATATTTATTATATATATTTATTATTATTTTGTTTTTTTTTTGTCTGTTTGTTACATCCTCTTTATTTATTTATTTTTTTTTTATTATTATTATTTTATTTTATTTTTATTTTTTTTTTTTTTTTATTTTTTTTTTTTTTTTTACAGAGGATGACACTGTAACCGACAGCAGTATCAAAGGAATGAATGAATAAATAAATAAAGGAGTAATTGAATAAGTTAATAAATATAATAAACTTGAAAAACTAAATAGCAGTTGAACTTTATATACCCATGTAATGACAGCACTTATGTGTAATGTAAGTGTTAAATAAGTTATATTTAAAGGAAAAGGAAAAAAAAAAAAAATTCTTTACAAATTCGACTACAATAACATATTAATAATATCATTGCCATTACTTTTTTTTTTTTTTTTTTTTTTTTTTTATTTAAAGGAGAAATGTTTTTTCTATTTTTATGCTTTTTGTTTTGTTTTGTTTTTGTTTTTCTCCTCAATCCATTATTCACTGTTTAATTATTAGTACCAATAACCCTACTGCCTCCAATAACCTACCCCCTTCAAATAAGATATTAAGGTGTTTCATTGTTATCATTTATAATAGAATTGCACATTAATAATATTGCTATTATTCTTGCTGTTATTATTACTATTATATTTTATTTTTATTTATGTATTATTTATATATATATATATATATATATATATATATATATATATATATATATATATATATATGTATATATGTATTTTCCCCCTATATATTAGCTGTGGAAATCCTTTTTTGAATTTGTTGTTACTGTTGTTTGTCTGGTTGTAGTTTGTTGTTTTATCTGTAATGTATGTGTATCTACTGTCACTCTTCAATAATAATAATAAAAAAATAAATAAAAAAAAAAATCTCAATGATAAAAAAAAAATAAAAATAAAAAACAAAAGCTTGAATTTAACAAACATAAAATGTTCCAAACGTATTTCTAAATTAACTTCATAAAGAAACTAAACGAAATCTAGCAACTTTGCCATTAAAAACCAAAAACTAAACTGTGTAATAAACACGGGCTCTTTTCTGATAAGTTGTCAGACAAGGGCAGGGCTCAGGCCAGAGTGTCTTGGGCCAGGGCTGGGCCTGTGCAGGGCTCTATCATTTCAGTTAGAAGTTCCCCCTTGGCTCGGCGGGCCCCCAATCTGCCCCGGCCCAGACGCTACACCCCTGGGTAGTAGGATCTTAAATATGGTCATGCAGAATAAGACATTGATTTGTTCTTTACAAGTACTGATAAACAGCTAATATGTTAAAAATATGCATGCTAATAAGCAGCTAGTTTATAGAAAAAAATGGTCCCTAAACTAAAGTATTTTCAGATAACAAGAAAATAAATGACAATGAAATATTTCCCCCCAATGTTTGTTGTTGCATTAAATAAGAGTTGTCAATCAATTTTAATTTAAAAAATAATAATAATAATAATAATAATAATAATAATAATAATAAAATGTACTGAATGAACTGAATAATATATAGATGATAAGCCAATTCAGCCTTTTGAGAAGCTTGTCTTATTCAGTTAATTCAATTTATTAATCAGCATCATGTGCAAGCAGTGTGTAATTGATTTGATAAAACAGTTACACACTGCATGAAATATGTTTTCTAAGCACACTTTACCAAATCCAAACCATGAGTCTTAATAACTATTATTAATTTTGTATATAATCATTTGTGACATGTTATAACACGGGCTGGAGCTGATAAGTTAAAGGAGAACAACAATTTACAAATAATTGTCTCACCCCCTTGTCATCCAAGATGTTCATTTTTGTGCTTAAAAAGTATACAAATTTTTATTTTTCGAACAAAATTACCAATCGTTCCATTAGATAAGACCCTTCTTCCTCGCTGGGATCAAGAACCCTTTGAAGCTGCATTTAAATTACATTTTGGAAGTTCAAAATCGGGGCACCAATGAAGTCCATTATATGGAGAAAAATCCTGAAATGCTTTCCTCAAAAAAACAGAGGTCTGCTTTAACAATGTTATGTGCATCATTTATGTGTTATGTGCATAATTATTAAGCAGGTTTTCTTTTACTTATATATATATAAATAAATAAATAATAAATAAATAAATAAATAAATAAAAAAATCAAGATATTTTGAGATAAAAAAACAAAAAACAAATCTGTGGTTATTTTATGTGACATATGTCACACTAAAGGACTAAAGTATTTCTATTTAATTTTGAACATGTCAAAGGATATTCATTAAGATGTGAATGATATTTATTTTAATGACAATTTATAACAGTTATATAAAAGTTTTCTGCAAAAACATCAGATAATAGTTTAATTCATGTAATCACTGCATTTAAGAACACTGAAAATGATCAAAAAAAAAAAAAAAAAAAAGACAAAAATTGCCCATGTGACAAAGGGCTTCAGTAACACGCCCATGAATGGGGTCCTTTAACTAATTAAAGTTTTCTCTGGAATTGGCCGATCAGACTATGGTGTCATTCCAGGGGACATGGCTTTCAGAGACAAAATGTATCAAGTTCCTACGCTTTAAGAAATATATGGATTAAAAAAAAAAAAAAAAAGATTGCCATTTACTTAAATAGACACTTATGTACAATTAAGGTATTTATTAGGAATGTATTAACATTTTTATGCTTTTATTTTTAATTTATAAAAGTTTTGATTTATTGAACCATGCCTGAGACAGTCACACCATAGGACTCAAAGAGATTTGGCTCAAAAAATAAATAAATAAATCCAGTAACACTGCAGCTATTATGACAACAGGTCCAAGTGGGACAAATAAATGTTTAACCATTTACTTGATTACTACCTTTCTCCACAGATATTCTGCCTTCTGATTGAGATTTATTTCTTCAAGAAATAACTGCTTTATCCTTTAGCTGCCTAAAAATGCTTGTCCTTGCATGCTGTTATTGAAATTTTAAATAGAATTTGAAAGTTTTCCACATTTCCAGCACCACAAAAAAAAAAAAAAAAAAAAAAAAAAAAAGAAGAAGAAGAAGAAGAAATAATTCTAATTCTCAAGTAATACTGCTGTGTTTATGACACACCTTTCAACAACATATGCCCTTGGCTATTTCTGCTGAAGACACAATTTAACAGAAAACGCTCCTTGGAATGTCCTTAGAAAAGCGTGGGTCCTCCATGGTGACATTTGATGAAACACTCATGTGAAAATGGCTCCCTAGTACTGTGTTTTCTGTATGTCTAAATGAAAGCTATTGCTTCATGTTTTTTTTTTTTTCTTCTCCTGAATGAGGCACCCAGATTGCCCCGCTCCATTATCGTATAGCTCCAATTATGCCGAGTTCCAGTGTCCTCAATTACCCATAAGCCCACTCCCCAGTGGAGGGAGAGCGAGAGGAGAGCAGGAGGGCCAGAATCTCATGCATTTACACAAGACTGAGAGAGATGAACTGCAGGAGATGGTTCTGGCCTGCGTATTGAGCGATGTCTGCTGGGAGCCGCTCTTTTAGCACTGAACATTTCAGACCATTAGCGCTGCTGGGAGAGGAGGAAATTAGAGTGGAGACATCACATATTCCCCTCCCTTCTCTTCCTCTTTCTTTCTCTCATTGTCGCTGCAGTCGCAGCAGACTTCAGAGGAAGAGGGTTGAGCATCTCAAAAGCTTCGGTGCAATGCCTTTGAAGAGGCCAATTGACTTTATCAGGATGAGTCAAGGAAATCATTCGGATGTGTTTTGATATTTAGGTTGAAGTGTGTGGATTGTTACTATCATTCTGCATGTCTGTGCTCAAATGTATTACCTTGAGTTCTTCATTTAAACTTTGACACAGCTGATTCAGTGCTTTGAGTGAGTCAGATAACTTAAACCAGCCATGTCAGTGAAACGCCTCACGCAGATATTTTATTTCCATAATGTGACATGCTTCTGAGTGAAAGACAATATATGTAAATGAGGAAAAAGTGAAGGACGCGACTTTATTTTAGTCATTGGGAATTGATTGGATCGTGAAAACTAGGCATACTGGAGTGGATCTTAAATGACATTGCTATCTGTCTTAGTCCTACATAATATATGTAGTATTTTTGCATAAAAAAAGGAAAAAAAAAAAAAAAAAGAAAAAAAGAATTGATTTAAAGTATATTGTATACTACAGTCCTATGTTTAATCACTGACATTAAATGTACTTGATCTCTTTGTCTCTGCATGTAATGGTGGTGGGGTGACGGTGTATGATGTCATCCTTTGTTCTTTACAGTGTACAGTTCAGGAAGTAAAAAGCCCATTCATTCCCACAACAGGAAAATTGATTTTTAATGATAGCTTATACTTAACAGTTAAAGACCAGCTGTGAGCTATGAGGGTGTTCATTCATGGTATATGCATTGTTGAAGCCATGTACCAGCGATAGAGGAATTCATTGCATTATTTACACAAACTACCCATGATTCTGCAAAGAAATCTCAGTTAAAGTAATCATGACAAGCATATTATACACAAACGCCCACTCCTATGAAGCACTGTGAATGGCACTATGAAGCACTGTGAATCAAAATCTCCCAGCATTCTTTCACTATTATCAGTGATTGAAGTGGGCCAGTACGCACCGGTACACAGTACTGGCACTTCTACATTTTAGCCTTTTGCGCAATGGCACTTTTTCGCGTGTACCGCCAATTCTGATATGTTGCCGATACTCAGAGTCAAAGCGTCAGTGTCTGGGTGATTAGACACGATATAAATCACATTACATGGGGGTCACCTCTCATCTCGGCAAATCACGTGAATGAATACAAGCAGAATCGGTCTACCTCAGGGGTTGGCACCCGATCTCATGAAAGTGCGTATCAATAGCACGATTTTCTGCTTCTATTTGGCTTAGGCTACTATTTATACATAGAAATCGACTTTGGCGCATGATGTGCAATGGGTAGAATTAGGGGTTTGGGGTATGCATATAATATGCACGTGAAAACTGCGCATTATATGCAGGTCAGACACATACATATGGGCATTCTATAATTAAGGGTATATTTAGAGTTTGACAATCTGAAGAAAAAAGTTTTCCTGTTTCCCAAAAACCCAAACATGACCTTACATAGCTGCTTTGAAACAATCTATATTGTATAAAGTGTTATATAGGTGATCTGTATGAATATGTGCATAAAATACTGTAACAAATGGGGCGAGGCCGAGAGCCGTGGGAACGGAACAAGGCCAGTGGAGTATAATGATAATGAGGGACACCTGTGCCACTCACCAGTCTCGAGTCCCACCGAGGAGCTCCGGAAGAATAAAAGGAGGAGCGACGACAGTGCAAGACAAGAGAGGACCAGGCCTGGACATTATTTTGTGTTTTGTGTGCGGCAGTCGTCCGTGAGGGGCTGCCACTTTACGTTTGTGTTTGTTTTTTGTTTATGTAAAGTGTTTAAATGTTCGCCAGTTCCCACCTCCTTCTTGCCATTCTACAAACCGTTTTACAAATACCATCTATGTTTGCTACTGTCTACCATTTTACCTTCACTGGAAAACACAATCGAAAGGTAACTTAGTTGACATTTTTAGTGTTTCGGGCCTATACTCAACATGGAAGCCTAGAACTACTGAGCATATGGTATGTTTAGAAATATATTTTTAGAAACAAAACATAAGTTTTAGTTAAATTGTCTTGTTAAAATTTGCAGCAATAATACTTGCGTAACACTGTTGACAGTCAATTAATCCATTCTTGATACAGGTTTGCTAGTTTAACCAATATTAGAGGAAAGAGAGAGAACATAAGTTCTAGTGTTTCATCCATGTGCTTCTAGAGGAATTATCATCACGCTGTGCAAACTATGCAAGAATCGGACAAACCATGCCTTTTTTGGCGGGGTTTCTAGTGGGTAACTTAGTTGACAATGTTTTTCCGGACACAAATAAAACAAGTTATATCACAAACACTTATTTTTGAAGCGCACACCCAAATGTCTTGATAACCTAATCTAACTGAAGGCAACACTATGAAATTAATTTATATTTGAGGTCATTTTCATGCTTAAATGCATGAATGAGCAACTGTACAAAATCTGACAGCTGAATACCAGGGCTGTATGTGATATGAACAGCATTTTTGAACAAAAGATATGGCTTTTTCAACAAATAGTAGTGTAACTAGGAAAAAAATATAATTGTGTACTAGAAAATTAAGCATCGGGGCTTTATATTGAAAATATATTAAAAATATACTTCACGGACATGAGATTTATCCACAATTATAGAATGACCCATATCATATGCAGGCCAAAGTCAATTTCAGCGTATGAATAGCACGCCAAATAGAAACAGAAAATCATGCTGCTGATACGCATTTACTCAAATCAGGTTTTTGCAATCACATAATTTTAAACCAGTAAACCCCTCGAAAGTCCAAGAACCCAGTAAGCGAAAGCAATCAAACAGTAAGTTCAAAACAGCGCTAATGCAACAGACTAGTGACTTGCATGCAGATGTCATTAAATTATTCTTTACAGCATGTATTTGGCTTAAAAGTGGCAGTGTTTTATAATGAATGCTGATTGAAGGTTTTAGATTATGTGAATAGAAATAGCAGTCATTATTGATGATTTTATATATATATTCTGAAATATTGTTGCGATTTAAAATAACAATTTTCTATTTTAATATACATTAAACTATTGTTTATTCCTGTAAGGAAGTGCTGAATTTTTTTTCAGCCATTTCTCCAGTCTTCACTGTCACATGATCCTTCAGAAATCATTCTAATATGCTGATTTATTATGTATGTTGAGCTGCTTATTTTTAATTAATTAATGAATTTATTTATTTATTTATTTTGGAACCTGTGATACTTTTTTCAGGATTCTTTTATGAATTCAAATTTTAAAAGATCAGCATTTATTCAAAATAGAAGTATTTTGTAACAGTAAGCACTACTGTTTAGAGGATTGCATTCAGTAATTAGTCTTTTTTTAAAAATGATAGGAAAAATCTATATTATTAGAAAAGATTTCTATTTTGAATAAATGATTATTGAATGTGTACTTTTTTTTTCCCCAGAAAATCACACATGATCCAGTTAATATACCACGAACCATCCAGCAGTACAACTGAGCACATTATCTCACAAATTCAGCATTCTGAGTGGCCATATACATTACAAACAAATGAAGTTTTATTTATTTGTTTTATATGACAACAAAATAGCGAAAACAGAAAAGGTACTAACATTGTGTGCCATAATTTCCTTTTTTTTTTTTCAAAAAGCCCTACTGATTTAAATGTGTGATATAAACTAACATCAGCAATTCTGTTGTTTTATGCTGGAGATCTAAATTTAAAGTACATTTGAATCAAGTACATTTTAGAATAGAACAGTTGTTGTTTTCGCAGTGCACAAATATGTAAAGAAAACACTTATTTAGCACACAGACACAAATAACTGAACACAAACAGAAAATAATGGTAAGACTTCAGTACAGAGAATAGTTCTCACTATTAACTAGTCACTCATAAGCATGCCTATTATTAACATACTGGCTGTTTATAGTGCTTATAAATCACCTATTCTGCATGACCATATTCTACATCCCTAATCCTACTCAATACCTGAACTTAACAACTACTTAACTAACTATTAATAAGCAGCAAATTAGGAGTTAATTGGAACTTAAAATAAAGCGTGACCAAAATAACAATAGACTAACTTTGTTACTAACTTACTAACAAGTCAGTCTAAATACTGAAAGGGAATTGTCAAACTTGTTCTACAAACTGCTGCATGCACATAGACTCATAACGCCTACAAAACAGATCTGACAACATTAACTTGAGAAGTCTACATCCCAAAAGTTTTCTTGGCAAAGATGTGCATAAGAGAAAATGGGAGTATGATTGAGGTAATCATTGCAGTCGTCTCTGAACACGCTGGTCTGAGAAATGATGAGGATGAGACTTAAAAAGCGTCTTGACAGGTGTGCTGGACGGTAGTGCTGTGTTGGCTTTAAAAAAGATCTTCCTAATGCTGAGGAGCTGACTTAGAGCATTCACAGATCTCCTAGTCATTTTCCCAGTCCCTGCTTTGCGCAGGACTCTGCAGTAGTTCTTATTGTAGTACTTCAATGGCGAGAGCACGACACTTTGCTGCCAGCAGAATCTTAATGCGGCCTTTTCTTGTCTCATCTCTCACCCAGCACAACTTCAATTTTGGCAGTGTCCTGGAAGCCGATAAAGCATCAGCACTGTCAAGAAAGGAGTAAAAGACATGTTTTCATAGCAGTTCAGACAGGTGAAACTGTTTATAAACTATTATATTAGCATTCGTATTTAATATTTATTTATGCATAAGAATCTAAGACACATGCTCAGATTTTTATGTCCACAGGGCCCAAAATCACTTGTGAGGGTTGGCAGTCTGTAAGTCTGCAGTGTTAGAAACACAGTACTGAAGTCAGCAAAAACTTTTTTTTTTTCAGCTTCATCTCCACTTCCAGATGTTTTTTGTACGTAGCTTGTGAAAGTTTCGAGATCAGTTTCAGTGACCCACTCTCTTCTCACCATCATAGGGATTTTGCTAATGATGTTCTGAAATGCACATCCACACTGGAGTGCGGCTGCAGCTCCTCTACTATGTATGCAGCAATCAATTTGTGAAGCTCCTTCGAGCTAATCATTTTACTCAGACTGTACAACAAATTAAAATAACATTTCTGCAGTTTAGCTCTGGTTGGGCACAGTTTTTAATCACTGTCATCTGGCTAAGGTTCTTTTTTCTTTTAACACAACACCGCTGTGCTTTGTTTGCAGTGTTTCTGTAGAGTTTATGTTTTTGCAGAGTATAAGTGTAATTTAGGTATCTATGTATGTATCTATGTATCTATGTATCTATCTATCTGTCTGTCTATCTATAATCAACCTGCCTGTCCATCAGTCTATCTTATCTTGTGTCGAGGAAATAGTGGTTTGAGGGTTGAGAGTGTATGGTGTATGGCGGTGTCATCTCAGTTTACAAAATGGAAAAAAAAAAAAAAAAACACTCACACTTTGGGAACAGAGCAGAGGCTGAAAATCATGTGGAAAATTGGCTAACTATATATAGATGAAATTGAGAGTGGTTTTCTTCCTATTGTTTGAGGTCTGACCTTGCTCCCATTGTTGAAGATCTGCAATTACAGTGCAGGCCACTTGATCCAGGCAGACTCTATTTGGGTCGCACTGAATTATCGTGGATAAATAAAAACATCCTCTAAATATCCCTTGGAGCAGCGTTGTGGCATGATTCAGAAATGTCAGAGGGTACAAAGACTGCAGTTTCAACACTCAAATACTTGATATCCTGAGTGAAAAGGCATTAACAGCTTATCTTGTCTTGAGTACTCAATAATCATGTAAGAAATATTCTACTGGGTGGTGGATGCATTTCTTTGAATGCAAGAAAGGACTGATGTTCTACTGATGTCTGAAAATGAAGCATTAATTGCAGTCAGGTTTAATTTGATTATATAATAATAATAATAACTGAGAAAAAAAAAAATATATATATATATATTAAAGTCAGCTAAACCTTTTCCCCAGATTCATCTTCACTTCCACGTGTTTTTCAATGTAGCTTGTGAAAGAGATTAGTTTTGATGACCCTCTCTCTAATTTTGCTAGTGATGTTTTGAAAATGTATAATAAATGATAAACAATAAATATTCACGTCATAAATATTCTACTGGCTATTGAAAGCATTTCTTTGAATGCAAGAAAGGACTGATGTTCTGTTGTGATGTTTGAAAATGAAGCGTTAATGGCAGTCAGGTTGAATTTGTTTATATCGTCGTCATCATCATCATCATCATCATCATTACCATCAATATTATAATAACTAAACTAAAAACAATGTCCACACAATTAAGCTATTTTGAAAAAGACTTTTCAGGTCTTCCCTAGTGATAAATAAATATAATAAAAAGTGTTTAAAATCATGTATTTATTGCTAAGTATACTACAAATAAATGTACATCTTATGAAATACCCTGTAATTGTACTTTTAGTATACTAAACTGGTATACTAAACTGGTAAGTCTGCCAAACAGGAACAACTAATTTTGTACATAATGCACTTTAATTGTGCAGAAGTAGTGCTGCAGTCCAACTGAAGATATATTTAATTATATTTGATTGCGCGGACTATCACAAGTATACTTTAGGTATACTTTAAATGAGAAGTCCACTTCCAAAACAAAGATTCACATAAAATGTGCTCACCCCCTTGTCATCCAAGGTGTTCTTTCTTCAGTTGTAAAGAAATTATGTTTCCCCTTCAGTCGTTTCACTACGACGTTACATATGGGAACTCGCTTGAGAGTCCAATCATCTCCAAGCCTTATTCAAAAGGCCAATGAACATTCATGAACATTGGCGAGTGGTATTTGCATGCCGAGCCACTCCCCCGTATATACGGGTATATAAGAAGGCGGCGTGCAACCACTCATTCAGACTTTTGCTTTTGGAGCCTCGTTTTCTGAGCTATTTAAAAAAAGAAAAAAAGAAAAAGAGTTCCTGAGTTCACACTCTCTCTGCTGGCGTGCTGCCGAGCTACTAAAAGAGCTTCATCTAAAAGAGCGTTCGGCAGCCGCCAGCCTAATCCTGCGGGCTGCCGTTTTCACGGCATCAACGCCTCCCGCACTCCAGCGAGCGCCCCGTCTGAGTGGTGGAGGTGCATGAGGAGCTGGTGAGGACTTGGCGAGCCCCGCACTCTTCTCATCCACGTCCCAGCTCCTCTCCCCTCGCCTCTCTCGACGGCGGTGCAGCCTGGGGTTATGAGGCGGTCCCTCAGGTCGAGCGCGCTGTCGCGGTGCATCTATGCCCGCCCGGCGCTGCCACCTGGCGGGATCGGCCCCATCTCCCCTCCAGGGCGTGTGAGTTCTCGTCCACTCTCGCGGGCCGGACTTACCACGCCGCTGGACAGGCTGCCACCGCCTTGCACGCTATGGCCACCTTACAGGTGTACCAGGCCAAGGTGTTGAAACACCTGCACGAGAGGGGTTCTGACCAGGGTGCAATGGAGGAACTCCGCGCCGCCACCGACTTCGCCCTCCGGGCTACGAAGGTGACGGCGCGTTCCCTTGGTCAGGTGATGTCCACCATAGTGGTCCAGGAGCAACATCTATGGCTGACCCTGGCCCAGATGGCAGATGTCGACAAATCACGGTTTCTCGACGCTCTTTGGCAGACGGGCATTCGCATCCTCAACTATCTCGACGACTGGTTTCTCATAGCTCACTCGCGAGATCTGTTGTGCGAACAGAGGGACTTGGTGCTCCGGCACCTCAGCCATCTGGGCCTTCAGGTCAACCGAGAGAAGAGCAAACTCTCCCCAGTGCAGAGGATCCCTTTTCTCGGTGTGGAGCTGGACTCGGTCAGTATGACAGCCCGCTCACCAACGAGCGCGCGCAGTCAGTGCTGAAGTGTCTGGAGTCATTCAGACACAAAACAGCGGTCCCTCTCAAAACATTTCAGAGGCTCCTGGGGCATATGGCAGCCGCAGCCGCAGTGACGCCGCTCGGCCTGCTTCATATGAGACCGCTTCAGCGCTGGTTACACGATCGAGTCCCGAGATGGGCATGGCACCGTGGCAGACCCGGCCTTCCTTCAGGCCGGAGTCCCCTGGGACAAGTCTCCAGGCATCTTGTGGTATACACGGATGCCTCTTCCACGGGTTGGGGTGCTGTATGCAATGGGCAAGCAGCATCGGGCTCCTGGACAGGACCTCGACTGCAATGGCATATCAATTGCCTAGAGTTGTTGGCTGTGCTTCTGGCCCTTCGTCGCTTCCGACCGACGTTGCGTCACAAGCACGTGCTTGTTCGCACCGACAGCACAGCGACTGTAGCCTACATCAACCGTCAGGGTGGTCTACGCTCCCGTCGCATGTCACAACTCGCCCGCCATCTGCTCCTATGGAGTCAAACGTGGCTGAAATCGCTACGTGCCGTTCACATTCCAGGAGAACTCAACCGTGCAGCCGACCAGCTCTCACGGCAGTCCACCCATCCTGGAGAATGGCGACTCCACCCCGAGACAGTCCAGCTAATTTGGAGCCATTTCGGGGAGGCCCAGATAGATCTGTTTGCTTCCCCCGAATCCTCCCACTGCCAGCGGTTCTACTCCCTCAACGAGGCTCCCAACAGCCTCGGCAGGGACGCACTGGCACACAGCTGGCCTCCGGGGCCCAAGTACGCCTTTCCCCCAGTGAGCCTCCTTGCACAGACACTGTGCAAGATCAGGGAGGACGAGGAGCAGGTTCTGCTGGTTGCGCCATACTGGCCCACCCGGACCTGGTTTCCAGAACTCATTTCCCTCGCGGCAGCCCCTCCCTGGAAAATCCCCTTGAGGAGAGACCTTCTTTCTCAGGGGATGGGCACAATTTGGCACCCGCGCCCCGATCTGTGGAACCTGCACGTCTGGTTCCTGGACGGGACGCGTCAGACCTCTCCGGCCTTCCACAGGCCGTGATAGAAACTATCACTCAGTCCAGAGCCCCCTCTACAAGGCAGGCTTATGCGCTGAGATGGGGTCTGTTCGTCGACTGGTGTTCCTCTCGCGGGGAGGACCCACAGAGATGTACGATTGCAGTAGTGCTTTCCTTCCTGCAAGAAAAGTTGGAGCGCAGGCTGTCCCCTTCAACTCTCAAAGTGTACGTTGCTGCCATTGCAGCGTACCACGATGCAGTGGATGGAACATCCCTAGGTAAGCACCAACTCATCGTGAGGTTCCTGAGGGGTGCGAGAAGGGTTAATCCCCCCAGGCCGCACCCCATACCCTCTTGGGACCTCTCCGTCGCCCTCCAGGGCCTGCGGGAGGCCCCATTTGAGCCACTTGCGTCAGTTGAGCTAAAATATCTGTCACTTAAGACAGCGCTCCTGACCGCACTGGCCTCCATCAAGAGGGTAGGGGACCTACAAGCTTTCTCTGTCGACGAAGCGTGCCTAGAATTCGGGCCCGGCGATTCTCACGTCATCCTGAGACCCCGGCCTGGTTATGTGCCCAAGGTTCCCACCACGCCTTTCCGCGATCAGGTGGTGAACCTGCAAGCTCTGCCCCTGGAGGAGGCAGACCCAGCCTCTGCGCTGCTGTGTCCAGTTCGCGCTCTGCGTATATACGTGGACCGCACTCGGCACTTCAGACGCACCGAGCAGCTCTTCGTCTGCTTTGGAGGTCAGCAGAAAGGGAATGCTGTCTCCAAACAGAGGTTGGCCCATTGGGTGGTAGATGCCATCTCCCTGTCGTACCAAAACCAGGGAGAGCCATGCCCCTTAGGTGTTCGTGCCCACTCCACACGGAGTGTTGCCTCATCCTATGCGTTGGCTCATGGCGCCTCACTAGCAGATATCTGTAGAGCTGCGGGTTGGGCGACACCTAATACCTTCGCCAGGTTCTACAACCTTCGCGTAGAGGCCGTATCCTCCCGTGTCTTAACATAGACATCACAGGCGAGCGGGAGTCCGGCTGGTGTCGGCTTGCTGCGCCATTCCTAATGGATCCGTGCGCTATTTCCCTCAGTTGTTCCCTCCGGCGAACCTGGGTCCTCCATGCCCCGCAGTCAGGCCTAGTGCGGAGTAGTGCTTGTCTGTGCTCCGGTTGGGTCTCCTTCGCCCAGCAGGTTGTGGCAACATGTTTCAGTATTTTTCCACGGTCAGCCAGAAGGCCGATGTTTCCCTCATATATCCCTAAAATCTATGGATATATTGAATTTCTTGTGTTCCACATGTAGAGATTTCATGTGCTCCGCCCCCCCAACTCCTGCTTCAGTACAACTGGCATCCCTGTGGGGCCCCCTATTGGCCCCCAGGGCGTTGGGAAGGTTACGCTCATATCCGTCTGCTGACACGTCCGCCTGTCGGCACGCGGTGTGTTGCGTAACGCGACGTCTGGTTCGTGGCCTGTTCCATGGGTCTGTTCCCATATGTAACGTCGTAGTGAAACGACTGAAGGGGAACGTCTAGGTTACGTACGTAACCCTCGTTCCCTGAAGGAGGGAACGGAGACGTTACATCCCCTGCCACGACCTGACGTCGCGCTGACGCCGGGCTGCAGCTCGGCTCCTCAGCAAAAGCCTGAATGAGTGGTTGCACGCCGCCTTCTTATATACCCGTATATACGGGGGAGTGGCTCGGCATGCAAATACCACTCGCCAATGTTCATGAATGTTCATTGGCCTTTTGAATAAGGCTTGGAGATGATTGGACTCTCAAGCGAGTTCCCATAAAAAATGCAGAAATGTTTTCCTCAAAAAACAGAACTTCTTTACAACTGAAGAAAGAAAGACATGGACATCTTGGATGACAAGGGGGTGATTACATTATATGTGAATCTTTGTTTTGGAAGTGGACTTCTACTTTAAATAATATCAGTCTTTTAATGCAAAATATTTAAAGATCATACAAACCTCATCAACAGTGACATTAAAAAAATTTATTTTAGGCTTAATATAAAGAAATGTGCATTGTGCACAAGTAGTACTTAAATTAAGTTTAATTACAATTTTTATGTCAGTAAGTGTCACAAATCCGGTCTGTGGCCTTCCGTTCGCTCACCGCCAGATATTGCCCTCTCACTATATTGACTTTGACACTACACAAACTGTTGCATGTCACCCCAGACTACATTTCCCATCATCCTTTGCACTGATAACACACACAGCTGCAACCAATCAAACACACTTTATAAGCCATTGACTTCTCTTTCTGATCACTGAGTATTGTAAGCGTTTTTCACTATGTTAGTGATAGCTACTTTAAGGAGTCAGTTCCTAGTCCTAGTTTTCTGAGTCTAGTCTAGTCTAGTCTAGTCTTGCTATTTTCCTGATTTCCTGTTTCCTGATCTCCTGCCTGTCTTGGATTTATCTCTCAACTTGTCGTTTGGGCTCTGTCTGCTCCTTGCCTGGATTACTACCTGTCTTGTAGATTACCCGTTTGCCTTGTCCCCTGGATTACGTTCGCCGCCGATTGACCCCCGTCTGTTTAATGGACTACTCTTGTGTCTTGCCCATGCCATACTTGTTTGCTGCCGATCAGCCCTGCCTGTATATTGTCTGTTTTCTAATAAAAGCTTACATATGGATCCGCATGCCTCCTCCGTCTTGAGTGATATGTCAGTAAATATGTTAACAGAGTTTAACTATATGTGACCCTGGACCACAAAACCAGTCTTAAGTCACTGGGGTTTATTTGTAGCAATAGCCAAAAATACATTGTATGGGTTAAAATTATTGATTTTTCTTTTATGGTAAAAATTATTAGGAAATTAAGTAAAGATCATGTTCCATGAAGATATTTTGTAAAATTCCTACTGCAAATGTATAAAAACTTAATTTTTGTTTAGTAATATACATTGGTAAGAGCATTATTTAAAGAACTTTAAAGGCAATTTTCTCAATATTTTGATTTTTTTGCACCCTCAGGTTCCTGATTTTTAAATAGTTGTATCTCGGCCAAATATTGTCCTTTCCTAACAAACCATACATCAATGGAAAGTTTATTTATTCAACTTTCATATGATGTATAATGATGACCCTTATGACTGGTTTTGTGATCCAGGGTCACATATTTAGTATAAAATAAATGCATTTTAAATCTATTACTTTTTTACTGGGGTTCATTTATGTAGTTATGTCAAATATAACATGGTATAGTTTAATTTGATCCCCTTTTTCCAGGCTTTATTGTTACAACAGTGTGGCAAGTGACTGTCTTTTATGAGTCATTGAATCATTAATTTAATTATTTGTTTATTAAAAAAAAAACACACACACACACACAGTTGCTGTCTATGCAGGGTCAGAAAGCTTTATTTTCATCAAAATAATATCTTAAAGTAGAAGTTCACTTCCAAAACAAAAAAAAATTACAGACAATTTACTCACCCCCTTGTCATTGCAAGATGTACATATCTTTCTTTCTTCAGTCGTAAAGAAATTACGTTTTTTGTTTTTTTGTTTTTTTTTTTGAGGAAAACATTTCAGGTGGACTTTAACGTGCCCGCGAGTTTGAACTTCCAACATGTAGTTTAAATGCAGCTTCAAAGGGCTCTAAACGATCCCAGCCGATGAAGAAGGGTCTAATCTAGCAAAACAATCGGTTATATCCTCTCCAGATTCCAAATCGCCCTACATCACTGCTTTTTTTTTTTTTTTTTTTTTTTTGTAAAGGCAATTTGACCTTCTTTGCAAATTCACTTTGTAAACACTGAGTACTTGCAGTGATGTAGGACAAGTAGGACGAAGTTGGAGGAAGTTGGTCCACTATATGGAAACATTTCCTCAAAAAACATAATTTCTTTACGACTGAAGACAGACATGAACATCTTTGGATGACAAGGGGCTCAGTAAATTATCTGTAAAGTTTTGTTTAGTGAAGTGAACATCTCCTTTGATTCGTGTACTGAAGATGAATAAAGATCTTACGGGTTTGGAACAACATGAGAGGGAGTAATTAATGAAAGAATGTTCAATTTTGGGTGATCTAGCCCTTTAATTTCTCAAACAACCAGCCAAGCCTTTGCAGTAACAATGTTTTCAAATTGATATAGTGGATATACTGAATATATACTTGTTGACATGTTGTGATGTCAGGATGAGCTTGTTCATCTATGAAAATGTTCAGATTTTATCCCTGAAATGTTTCACGTATCAAGTGCAGAGACCTGCGTGTGGTGTTTTAATATTGTATATTCCTATTCATAATAAGTATTCATGAAATGTTGTCAATACTTTAACAGAACAAGCACTTCTCTCTCCATCAAGGACTCACTTAATGAAGGGCACTGAAATTCTACTTCAGTACATTTTATACAGTGTAGCCTGCAGATATTCATGTGCGTGTGTATGTGTGTTTAGCTCAAATTAATTCCATCAGTTAATTAGTTTAGAATAGTATTTACATCAGTGATCAACATAAGATCAACAGATTTTTGTTCAGATGCTTTACATAGTTTTGACAATATGTTTTGGTGCATTTTCACAGTGCAGACGAATGAGTAATTCGATTTTAGTTGGAAGTTGTTAAAATTAAAAGAAACATTAGAAACCAAATCAATTAAATAACTGCAGCTACACTTAGCGAAACATAATTAATATAAATATTTGAAGTTTGCGTTTTTTAAAATCGTTCTAAAAAACAGCCACACACACAAAGTTATTTATAAATGAAAATGCAGAAGTGCTATCACAAACATTACCCGACTATTCTGTAATACCAAGCTTGCTGTGGCATTTTTTTTTTTCTATTACCCGCCGGCACTGACTGAACACAGGTCCTTTGAAGCATTAACCTGAAATCCCAACAATCTCCTCTTTCCTCAACCGACCAGTCGCGCTACCCTCCTTTCCGTGAAAAATGGATTGTTCCATTCTCCCAGGTGTGATTGCATAATGCTACCGCATAGCGCCATTCTGCACCCTCGACAGAGAATGAGGTCATATATGGAGAAACATGCTGGAGTTGGGAAACTTTCTCTGTTTTGAGTAGCTCCTACTGACCACATACATGGACAACTATTTTCAGGCAGCACTTCATAACTGCTGTCAACTAGACAAAATATGCACATACTGTACTGTGTTGGCTGGACCCCAATGCACACTTTAAAAATCTAGTAAATAATGCTGAAAGTTTTTGTTGTTGTTGTTGTTCTTCTGTTCTGTTTTTGTTTTGTTTTGTATTGTTTTTGATTATCTGAATGTTTGTTTCAGGATTCAAGTAATGCATCTCATAGCATGTATTTATTTATTTACTCACTCAGTCAAACCAACAAGCACAGCAGGTGAGCTGGAATAATGCATTCTTTTTTTGCTGCTCTAATAGGCTGAAAAAATGGTTTTATGGTTTAGTCCCATTCTCCCTCTTCCTAGAAGACACTGGGTCATGAATTATTACCATGATCATGATGTTTTGACTTTTCATTTACACAGTTCTTGATTTTGTCATGTTTACAAAATCTGTAATTAATGCGGGCCTTGGGCAAAAATGAAATTAAGACAAACAGATAAGGGGGCAAAAAGCACCCTGCACAATTATACTAAATCTATTACAGCTGTTGTTATTAAAGTGAAGTGAAATTAAAGTGAAAATGAATAAAAAGTGTTGATTGTGGCATTGCATTTAGATCTGCTCAAGCATTTTTTTTTTTGCAGCATTATAACCAATCTACAAAGCTTCAGACATGACCTGCGGGAAAAATCTTCATATCAAATTAACAATTCATTCTCATGACTTATTTGCCATAACTTATTTGCCACATCATTTAAAGTCATTTGCTAATTTGTTACCTCCTTTTAAAGAATATCATAAGCAGAAACAAATTAGTAAATTGTGGGAACAGGCCACAATAAGCTTTTTTTTTTTCTTTTTTTTTCCCCATATGTCATGACTGGGGCTCCATGACAATCACACTGTTTGAGTTTGTGAATCCAATGGCCAATCATATGGTGATTAATTACATAGATCAACGCTGAAAATGCCATTCTCACTGCACATCTGCACTCACTGAATTATGAATCTGCACTACTGCAAATTTTCTCATCATAAACAATAAAATGCATTTAGGATAAGAAATTAATTTCATAGTATATATCAGGGGTGGCGAATGTCGGTCCTGGAGAGCCGCAGCCCAGCATAGTTTTGCTTCAACCCTAATCAAAGGCACCTGAACAAACTAATCAAGGTCTGAAGGGTTACTAGAAAGCTAGAAAGAATGCTAAACTAACTCATGACTGCTTCAGTAATGGGGAATGGCTTTTGCTTGCTTTATGTATGTTTTTATTTCCCCAGTTTGAATAACCGTTTTATTTTTCATACCAATCACAAAGTCTAGATTCTTTGTTTTCTATTTCTATTATTTGACATTAATAATCATTATTATATAAACATAAATTCCAGGTCAAATGTAGTTTCTATTTCAATAGCTATAATATACTTCAAGTGAAACTGAAGAATGAACTGGTGTGATGTCATTTTGAATAAAATCAAGCTAAAACAAAATTCATTTGGATTTCAAAACGGTTTGGCAAAATGAACTTTCAAGAAAAGTTTGCTCTGACTGGCTTTGATCAAATGGTTTCTAAACAGCTTTTTTTTTTTTTTTTTTCCCACCACTTTTTCATCAAAATGTCACGCTCAGCAGCATGGGTGGGATTGAGATGTTCAATGACAATGTACCACTACAAAAGGTACAAAACAAAAAAAAATACCTTCATTGTGAATATATTAGGGTTTTAAAGATGTCTTTTGTTGATTTTGTTTGGGTTTTTTTTCTTTCTGTTTGTTGATTTATTTATTTATTTTTTATTTATTTATTTATTTTTAATCTCATTGAAGCATTTGGTTGGACTTATTTGGTTAGAAATATCTGCCACAAAAACAACTGAAGATAAGTTTAATAAGGTAAGATGAGTAAAGTTTGCAGACAAACTTTGAAGTTGGCTTGAGAAAGCCTTGTCTAAAAGTTTAAAATAACTTTAAAAAGCTTAAATTTAATTGTTGAAATTGAAGTTTGGGACAGAATAACATACACATGCTTCTAACATGAATCAGCACGTTGCTACCATGATTTAGGATGGTTTAGCTATGCTGGTAGCATGATTTAGCATGAATTAACATGTTGCTAGCACAATTAAACATGAATATGTCACTAGCACAATTTAACATGAATTAACATGTTAGCAGCATGTTGCTGGCATGTTTTTTAACATTGTTAGCATGATGTTAACATTTTCTTAGCATGATTAGCATGTTGCAAACATGATTAGCGTATTGTTAGCATGTCACTAGCAGGATTTTAGCATGATTAGCATGTTTTAGCATGATTAACAAGTTGTTTGCATGTATTTATCATGATTAACAAGTAGCTAGAATGTTTAACATGTTAGCATGTTAACATGAGTAGCAAGTTATTAGCTTGTTGCTAACATTTTTAACATGTTTATAGAATGATTAGCATGTTGTTATTATGTTTTATCATGAAAAACAGCTTAAAAGAAGCTTTTTTTTTTTTTTTTTTAACTAGGCCGGTTTACTAGCCTGGTCTAAGCTGAAAATAGCTGGTTTAAACTTTGTTGGTCTTTCAGCAGGTCTCCCAGCTTGACCAGCTAAAACGTTGTCAAAACCACTTTAAAACCAGCCTGGGAGTCCAGCCAAACCAGGTTTTAGCTGTTTTGTTTTTCTTTTTTTTTCTTTCTTTTTTCTTTTTACAGCTTAAATACACTATAAGTCTCAAAGTTTTCATCCCCTCAATGAAAGTCTATGGGATTTCTAGTGGTTTTGATAGTCTGGTTTATGAAAACCATAAGTTGCATCAGTTAGAAAACATATAGCAACCTGACCCTGCTGAAAACAACAACAACAACAACAACAACAACACAGCTAAAACCAGCTTAGGTTGGTTGGCTGGTCTTAGCTGGTTTAAGCTGGTTGTTCCAACTGGTCTCCCAGCCTTATCAGCTAAGACCAGCCTGGAAGTGGCCAAAACGCCTCTAAATCGAGCCTGCTGACCAGCTATGACCAGCTAAACCCAGCCAACCAGCTTGGGCTGGTTTTAGCTTTTTTTTTTGTTTTGTTTTGTTTTTTTTGTTTGTTTGTTTGTTTGTTTTTTCAGCAGGGGAGTCAGACCAAACTGAAGGTCTGACCCAGGTTTGGTGGTTATAGCTTTAAAAGTCTAGATACACTTTAAAATCTAGTCTCAGAAAAAGTAGTAGTTTAAATAAGATTTCAGTACATTTAGTAAGGGTGATTTTTTTAATAATTCAGTTGGCTTAAGAAAGCCAACTTAATTAATTTAAATAATTAAAAGGTAAATTAATTTCAGGTGGCAAATATAACATAATAATAATAATAATAATAATTTTCAGATCCTGTTCCTCTATATAAAATTATCAATGTTTCATGTACCAAACGTTGAGGGTGTCTGTGGCATTTTAATGTATTTCAGAAGTGTGTTTTTTTTTTGGGCTCACGAATGTTCATGTAATGAGTGTGTTCATGTGATGTTGGCGATAGTTTAAGTCAACGAGCACTTTGCTCTCCATCAAGGAGTCTCTTAACGAAGACCACTGAAATTCTACTTGAGCACACTTGCATTTTCCAGTCCCAGATAAAGAGCAAACCTCACTGTGGACCTCACTTCAATAATGTGTGAGAAAATGTTCCTGGAGGTGCACTCAAAGGAACTCCTCCAATTGCTCTTCTCGTCCCGTACCTCCTCCGTGCCCTTTCCCAGTAAAGCGTTAGCATGCATCTCCTGCATCCTTAATTCCGTTTACCCCCACCTTAACTTAGATGAAGCCTCCATCTGAGTAAATCAGCTAACTGAAAGCGACAAGAGATACTGAAGTCTTCCACCCAGCCACAACGGGCTGCTTCAAGCTATTTGTTACAGGAAGTGACACGGAATGCTATCGGAAGCCTCTCACATTCGGAGGCTCAGGGACTCAGGAGTGCTCCAGAGGAACAGCGATGGAAGCAAGCTGCTGAATATATTTAAGGCAATGTGCTCCTAAAAGCTTCTTGAACCGAGAGCCCTCTGTCCCCCGAGGTTTCCTGCTGGTATAGGCCCACAGTGACAGATGACCATCATGTATGTCGGCGGGTGTTTGGAGGGGACGCTTAAGGCTTCGGGTCAGAGAGGTGAGTCAGAGCATGATGATACGTTATAAAGGTGTAATAAACTGGCTTTAAGGGACCTGGCTTTGTGAGTCAGTGTAAAATGGTACAGTCCACAAGTATTAACGTCAGAAACGCTACCATTTGTTTATGAATCGGGCTGACTGGACAGGTAAACACTGTGAAACACTTGTTGTATCAGTTGGAGAGGCGTTACACTCTTTGTGACAGATTGCCCAATCTCTGTTATGAAAAATAGATGAAAATCTTCTGCCACAAGTGTTATTTCTGGAACCAAGCCACTTTTCTGAACCCGAGGAGCTTTCACGAAATTATCACAGCAGACAGCTATTCAGCGAGAGGCCATGCTGTCTCGCCTCCTGTGAAATCTCCTTCCCGGCATTTTGCAACCACGCTTGACTGTGACCAACTCTCAATTCATGGCTACAGAAAACACTGTAAATGAACTTTCAACAGGTTCACAAACTCTGTGTGGGTGGATCCTGCAAAAGACATGAAGGTTACATTTAATCCCACGTTCAAAAGAAAAATAATGATAGAAAATAATTGTGTTTTGAATTATTAAGCAATTAAAATTAAGCTTTTCACGTATAAAACATTTTTTTATTTTATTTTGTTTTGTCAATTACTGTATAAATGCTTTAAAATTTAAATGATATTGTATTTATTGTATTAAAATTATCATTAGATAATATTACAGAGTTATTTTAGTGTTATAATATATTATAGTATTTATTAATATTTTAAATTTGTTTCAGTGTTTCATTTTTAATTTTTGTTTACTTTTTTTTTTAGAAATTCTCATTAACATTTTAGTTGTTTTTTTTGTTTGTTTGTTTTGTTTTGTTTTTTGTCATTGTTTAAATATTTATAAGTACTAATAATCAGCCAATATGCTAGTAATATGCATGCTAATAAGCAACTAGTTAACAGTGAAAATCGGATCTTAAAATCCATATTATGTAATATGTATTGCTTATTTCATCTTGCTTTTTAATTTTGATGAACAAAATCAATTGATATTTTTAAATAACAAATAACAATACAGGTCACAATGTCTTAATGTAACACATAACATATAACATAACATAACATATAACATAGCATAGCATAGCATGGCATAGCATAGCATAGCATAGCATAGCATAACATAACATAACATAGCATAGCATAGCATAGCATAGCATGGCATAGCATAGCATAGCATAACATAGCATGGCATAGCATAGCATAACATAACAACATAACATAACATAACATAGCATAGCATGGCATAGCATAGCATAGCATAGCATGGCATAGCATAACATAACAACATAACATAACATAGCAGCATAACATAACATAACATAGCATAGCATGGCATAGCATAACATGACACAACATAACAGCATAACATAACATAGCATGGCATAGCATAACATAGCATAACATAACAGCATAACATAACATAGCATAGCATGGCATAGCATAGCATAACATAACATAATAACATAACATAACATAACATAACATAACATATAACATATAACATATAACATATAACATAACATAACATAACATAACACAAGGTAACACTTTAGTGTAGGAACAGTTCTCACTATTAACTAGTTACTTATTAGCATGTCTATTATTAACATATTGGCTGTTTATTAGTACTAATAAAGCACCTATTCTGCATGACCATATTCTACATCCCTAACAACTAACTATTAATAAGCAGCAAATTATGAGTTTTTTGAGGCTAAAGCAGTAGTTAAAAGTTTATTTATAGTCAGAACTGGACCTTAAAATAAAGTGTGACGCAAAAATAAAATAAAATAAAATAAAATAAAATAAAATAAAATAAAATAAAATAAAATAAAATAAAATAAAATAAAGTAAAATAAAATAAAATAAAATAAAATAAAATAAAATAAAATAAAATGAAATGAAATGACCTGGACATGTCCTTGATATGTTTCAAGTGAATTATCCATATACAGCCTATATATGTTTTAAAGGGGTCATCAATGCAAAGCTCACTTTTACATGTTGTTTGAACATAATGTGTATGTACAAATCTACCCTATAATGATAAAAATCCACGCTGCTCCCATGATAGTTGATTGACATGAGCGTCTTACCTCAGACCCGCCCTAAATCAGCTGTAACAGTCCAACCTCCATTGTTTTGATGCCGGAGCAGGGATGTAAATTAGACAAGAATATCTCTGATTGAACGATTGAGTTGTTGTGTTGCTGGATGTAATAATGAACATAGTGGTCGTCATTTACTCCCGACATCTGAGCTGCTGAAGATTCAGTGGATTACATTTGTCTGTAAAGAGAATGCACCTCCCGATCTACATAAATGCATTTGTGTTCGCACAAATCATTTGTGATCCAGCTTCAATTACAGCAGAAGTGAGTATAAGTTTTTTTTTTTTTTTTTTTTTTTTTTTATGAATCTCTGCAATCACCTTTCCTAATAACGTGCTAGTTAACAAGTTTAGCGGCTAAACACGGCTAAAGTAAACAGGCTCGTCACTCACACAGAGAGAAGAGAGGGGCGGGGCAGATCAGAGCTCATTTGCATTTAAAGGAACAATCCATCAGAATGGGTTAATTTTTGCAGAGCTGATTTTGGCATGGTAAAAAGGGTGTTGTTTTACACTACCATTGAGAATTTTTAACTAAAGTATATTATAGACTTTTCATTAAGACCCAAAAGAATCATATCAACTTGTGGAAAATGGGCATCTAATGACCCCTTTAAATTTAAGAGCGGCTCTCTCTTTACCAGTGCACCACTTTGATGAAACATGCAAAGATGCAGTATCATATGTCAGCTGTCAACATGATAGCCTTTAAAGCTGAGACAGAGTTCAGCTGAAGTTCATCTTCTGACAGTACTCAAATAATGCCATGTTCTCTATAATTTATATAATCTTTTTAATTCATCTTTTAATAAGAGTGTGAAAGCGTGCCCTTGAAATGTTTTACTTGAATCTCTCTGTGCATCAGCCTGATTCCCGCTGATGACCCGACACATCACAAATGAGACTGAGACAAAACACTTGGATGGTGACCATAAAATCAATGCCAGAGCTGCGGTCTTGGGAAATGTACCAACCCACGCTTTTGTTTGTTTGTCATCTATCCCTGTTCCAGTATCATGAGTCCAAAGATGTGTACATGAACAATAAACACAACGTAATACAGAATAAAAATTATATCCAGTCCTATTAGATTGTGGCTTAATGAAAGTAGATTAAATTGAGATTTGTGCAGTTCATGGCAAATTACTTTGAGCGCAGTGGAATTGAAAATAATAATACTTCTCTCAGTCGAGAGTAAAATTTTATTACTCAGAGGATCCTCTTTAGAGCTCGTTTCAATTATGTGTCATTTAAGTATTAACTGTGTCTCAGATGTTTCTCCTGTAGATGGAATAAAAATAGACACAAGTCAGATATTCTCTGAAGATGAACTTTAATATCATACACAGTTCTCCTTATCAGGTGAATCTGATATTAGGTGTTTAGATATTTTTTTAAATCTATCTATCTATCTATCTATCTATCTATCTATCTGTCTATCTGTCTGTCTATCTATCTGTCTATATGTCTGTGTAAAATTGTTGTCAGTATCAGCTAAAAAAATTTGGTACTCATTGATTTTGATGAGAAATATTTAGTACATAATTACATATTTTATTTTTGGTCACCAATTATAGTACACTGGGGGAAAAAAGCAGGTTTCACTCAGATATTGTTACAAAGAGATGGCAAGTAATACACTGAATTAAATGTGAAGCACTGATGTGCCAAAAAAGATGGTATTTTCTTGCAAAACATAATCTTTGTTTTATTTACAAAAACAATTTTAAAGACATTCCTTAACACTGACATCTTTTAAAACTTTAGAGGAGACGCATGTGACATTGTATGTGTTTTTGATAAAGTCTCAATTTATTCCCCATTGCTGTCTACACTGAAGAAAATTTTTTCTCTTAGATTTGTTTAGTAAGTTTCACAATAAATAAATGAACAAACTGACAAACAATAAATGAATGAATGAATGAATGAATGAAGTAATGGAAGTAACACATTGAATAATTTTTTAAGTAGAAAGACTAAAATATTATTTTATTTTAACACATAATACAATGATCAGTTTTATTTCACAACTTCAAAAATTATTTATTTATTTAAGTGTCACCCCCATTTTTTAATATAGACATGAAAGTGCACTATCCAAACTAAAATTTGTATAATTCATGAACAAATAAATGTTCTAATATGATTTCATTTGATATGATTTAATATGATCTAATATGATTTATATATTATTTTGAAGTACCATTTTCATGGTAATGCAATGCCAGACTTTAAAATGGGTTTCAAAAATGAATTTTGAGGTTTTAAACTTTTCATTGATATGTAATTCATGATAATTTCTAAAACATGATAGATGATGAAAAAGGCAAAGAAAACAGACTTTTGAACTCCTGTTGTGATGTAGATTTTTTAGGTGCACACTTCTGTTTAATCTCTTGCTGTTCCTACATAATCTGTAACAAAAAAAATAAATAAAAAAAAAAAAAAACGGTGGTAAAAAATCTATTTAGGAATCATTTCCAATGATATATAGTTTGTCATGATTAGAATAGAATTTAATTGTAATATAGTGAAGTAAACTTCCCCTCTGAGGGGATGGGTGACAGTTAAAAGGTTAACAGTGTAGAATAATCAAAATATCTTATTTGTGGTTGTCGTTCTCTGTGTGAGACATATTGCAAATATGTATTCACTGACTCATTCAAATCATTTTTTTTTTTTTTTTAAACCACAGATGCATCATATGTATGAGTGGCATCAGGTCTGTTCAGGATAAGTATCTCATATTTCTGTAGTGCGGTATAACCTTGCCTGTAGTCATGTTATTGAATAGGCCTGCATAATGCTCTACGAAGCCACAATATATAACATCCTGTGGCAGGCAGCTGATGGCAGCACTGACAACACAAGCTCACTGCAGAAACAAATTTACAAAATTCTCTCGCAGCCCATACCTATGTGATACAGAACGACTCTCTACTGCATATCAGGGTTTCGCTGAGATCAAGGCTGCTTGAAGGGCTGTATTTCTTTATATTTTTCATTTATTTTGAACCATTATTTTTTTATTATTTACCTTGTAAGGTTTCATCACATTTTATGATCTACATTCTCTATCTGGTTAGCTTCAAGCACAGTATTTGATATATTCAGGCCTGCTCCATTTGCTTTTGACAGTCATGGGCAAGTAAATTAAGCCCTAATGGACGTCAAGTTGAGCCGTAATACAAATATAGGAAATGTCACTGACAGCTGTCTGTTCAGTGTATTTCTGAATGTACTTAAGGGGCTGAGCAAAATTTGACTTTGATTCATTCACTCTGCAATTGGGTGGTGTGATTTTCCTTGGTTTAACCAAATCAGAGAACCAGTTACTGGAAAATACTGACATACAGTGACAGATTGGTTTAACGATAAAAGCTACACGATTCAGTCTTCCATACGGAGACGAGTACATTCACAAAACCCATTATCCCTCTATTCAAACAGTAGCAGTAATCTTAAAGACATACACTTTAAAAATTACATTTTACATAAGTTTAAGCATTCTACTTAAAATTCAACCAGTTCTAATTAACTACACTCTAAAAAATGCTGGGTTAAAAACAACCCAACCAGGGTTGCCAGGTTTTTACAACAAAATCTGCCCAACATTACCACGGGAAGTAGGGATGCTGAGGGTGTTGCAGCACCCCCTGATTCATAGCTGAAGAAAAAATGGGGGTGCGGTGTTAAAAATAAATAAATGTAAATTTTGTAACAACAAAGAAATAAAACTAATTTCATTAGTTTAATTTTAAAATTCATTGGAAAAAACACAATGACAATAAGCAACAATTGTCGCGTAATGACACCACGTCTGCATCCATCATTGAAGATTAAAAATACACCAGTCAACACGTCGCAAAAACGCACTGATTTTTCCGCCAAACAAAGCGCCGTGCAGCGCGTACAGACTGGGGACAGTTCCCTGCTTGTTCGCAATGCAAGGGTAAATAAATAACTAGGCTACATTTTAAATATCCTGTGAATATAGAGCTTCATCTCTATATAATGAGATTTTGGTGTATTAAAAGACAAAAAATACTAAACGCCCATATAACTACAATAAAAGTTATAACCTGTATATTGATGAAAGCACAATGCGATGCACTTGCTGCCTCAGATACAGCTGTTCTTATGACAGACAAAACAGATCGTCATTTGCTGGTCAAAAACCAGTTAACTCCATTTGAGCTTAATTTTCATAAAATGTTAAGTGCAGTGTAATAAAGCCATAATACCAGTTCTGATGTCTGTGTTTAATTATTGAAAGAAAAAATATTTTTATTTCTATATTTCAGTGCTTGGTGTGACGTGGTCTTTTTTATTTACCAATTTTATTTGCCACTGTGTAGGCCCATAATAAAATAGTACCATTAAGATATTCACACATATGAAACTACAATTTTGTTAATAAAATTTGTAACGCAAATAAAATGGATTCCCCTTTCAAAAACTATCGTAGTGTGTGGTTCATTATTATTACAGATCTGTCATAAAGTAGTACAATGGAAAATTCACATTTATTAAACATCTAACTCTTATTTACAAAATGAAGAAGACAAAGCCTAGCCTATACTTGCGTTGTAACCCAAAGAAATAAGGTTTCCCTTATTTAAAACGAATGCTTAATTTATAGTTTGTCATTACTTTTTTAATGAAAGTAATCAGTTATTTTAAACGAAGAAATTAAACGTTTATTAACAATAGTTATCTTGCACTTTTGAATCCGCCACCAAACAGACACGTCATGCGTGGCGCCTTCCTCAGATATGTAGCGTCCCATGTCCAGCTGAACTAAATTGATTTTATTTCTGTAAAAATGCCTTGTAACACCGATTACAGGACCAAGCCTGTGTATTGCCATCTCCCCCGCCCCTTTTTTTTTCTCCTCAGCACCCCCTGCTAAATTCACATTTCATGGGTGAAATATGACGTTACTGGGGTTGATTCAACACGTGGACATCAAAAACAACCCGTGACAACAGTGTTAAAGTAGACCAATTATACAGGAAAACCACACACTTGGCAACACCGAACCCAACTTGGGTTATTTGGCAACTCAGTGATGTGTAAATATTGGATGGAACACATGCTGAGTTATTTTGACCCAGTTGGTTGGGTTAAATGTTTTTACCAAACATGCTAGGTTATTACATTTAAGTCAACTATTGATGAAAAAAAATGTTATATTGCTGGTTTAAAATGGACTGGAACTTATAAAAACATACAGAATTACTAGAGGCAACAACAATAATCAAAAGATGAACATTTATTATTAAGCAAGAACACATGGACAAAATTAAATACAAGACAAATTGAATGTATTTGGGTAAATGCAGCATAGTTTACAATATCACATACATGTATACTTCTTTAAGCATTTTAGACATAAAAAATGTAACATTTAAAAGTAGAATTTTTATTTTAGTGTATTAAACCGTTCTCTGTAATCGCTTTTTACCGAAATAGTGCTGATTTTCATGCCAGTGTGTCGGCGAAATCTGAGCCGTTGAAGACCTCAGACCACGGCCTCACGTTTCACTTGTAGCTAAAGATGCCATGACTGAGTCTAAAAACTGCCCATAAACAAACAATATTACATTAAAGAACATGTTTTATGATTAAACTTTTTTAAACGTTTTATGTTTTATTTATATACTATAATGAATAAAATCCATTTATTTTATGCAAGGCAAAAGGTGTTTCCATCCTGCGAAACAACTGCTGATGATGCACCTGACTGACATCTCATCCTTATGTTGCCTTATGTATAAAATATTAAAAATATCCCAATAAAATGACCCAATGGGCTGAACTCAACATTTGGGTTAAATAAATAAATAAATAACCCAGCATTTTTTAGAGTGTAGTTGCTTATTAGCATGCATATCACTATCATTCTGGCTGTTTATTACTACTTATAAAGCCCATATTACTGCCTTATTCTGCATGGTCATGTTTTAATCCTACCCCATACCTAAACATAACAACAACCTTACTAACTATTAATAAGCAGCAAATTAAGAGTTTACTAATGGCAAAAGTCATAGTTACTAGTTAGTTTATATAGGTAATAGTGGAAATTGGTCCCCAAGCTAAAGTGGAGCCAAAATTCCATGTTCATTCAATGTGTTACTTGCCATTTCTTTGTAATTAATTGTGAAATTTCTGAGTGAAAATTGTTTCTACACTGTTAATAGTAGAGTGTTTTCTGCATTCATCCACTGAGTTCATGGAGGCAGAAAAATGTGCCTTCTAAACAATTCATTATAATGGAGAGTGTCCTTTTTTAAGGATGTAAACACTGCCCAATGGTCATGTTTGGTTTTGGACACCTCATCCGCCCTGCAGAGCAAGCGGAAAAAAGCATCCAGCTGACTCTGCTGGTCTGTTGACCTTGCCATGAGGCATTCACAGTGCCACAGCGATAAGCCTGGTAAAGCTCATGTGCAAATGCATTCAGGCTCAAATTGGGGCTTCTTTTCTTAAATGCATGGCTATTTTGGAGAGATTTCCTTAGCTATACTCAAATAAGACTGTCAGTTTGGGTTTATTATAAATGAAGTGCTATTTTGCTCTTGTTTGGGAGACAAATATTTGCTTCTTGTGTTTCAATGTTATCACTACTACCCAGATTAATATGGTATTTAGGCTCAAACCTGATGAAATTAAAATACATTAATTAATGAATTACTGTAACAATAGGAAAATAAAGAAATAAATGACATGATGAATGCAGTTAATTATACTTTCAATTTAATCATGAATGTATTGCCTGTTATTCCAATGTCATATGTACTGTATTTATTTATTTATTTGTTTAATATGTATTGTTTTCAACGCAGTTAAACAAAACACATGCTTTTTGACTCTCAAGTGACACTTAAAACGCAGGAATATCATTACTTGCTATAAGAGGAAAAAAGGATTTTCAAACAAAACAAAGAAGTTTGTAAACACACAAAAAGTCTGTATATTTACCCAAGAAAATTATATCTGAATAATTGGACTCAGACTTGTCACCTTGTGTTGATAGATGTGCCTTTAAAACCTACAGAGAGAAAGAATGAACCTGAGGCATTACCCTGCAGATGCATTATTTGCATATTAAGCAAACACTGACTCATCTATACATATGCAAACATAAATTTGCATATTTTCGCTATGCGGTTGCTACAAACAGGCAGAAAAAAAATGTCTAGTCTCTAAAATGATTTATTTTTATAATTATGTTTCAAATCCTATCTGCTTGTTTATTGATCCAGCCATCAATTGGCCTTAAAACGCAGCAGATCAAGAGAGAAAATATCACTAACGGTAATTGCACGATGCACGGAACATAAAACATTATATCCTTTCATGCAAATCTCAGCTTATCTTTAGAGACACACGGTAGCCATAACCGATTATCGCCTCTATGCACAGCTGCCTTTTCTTATGCGTAGCCATGCATTAGACAAACTCCTTTATTTATTTAATTCAAATCGTAATCTAGTAAGTGAAACAGTCTGTGATGAATGCCATGGTCTGAGGACGGTAGCGGAGACTCAAGTAATTTGTAAATTGCGCTAATCAAACAGATTGCAGCCTGTGGGTCCCTCACAGTGCCCACATACTCCCTTGAGTTCATTACAGTAATGAGAGGTGGAGCGACACGGATATGCCGAGGACACTGGCTGTGATATACCGCCCACAGCATCCCCCTACACACCCCGATCCATCATCGGATTCTCATTTACCTCCACACTTCCAACTGAGACCTGTAATGGAGTGGGCTTCAAGCAGAGCCTGGCCTTTTCCGCTGATCTGGGAACGGCGTCGGTGCTGTAATTATTAGCAGAGCGATTAGAGAGGGAGGAGGCGAGGAGGTCTCGGATCAGGGCGGCTGATGGGAGCGGTGAAGGTGAGGCGAGGGTGGCCATATGGAAGCTCGCGTCGCCCGTCTGTCACCTCCCACCTTCCAGGCACTTCCAGGTGAGCTGGGACTAAATCTTCATTAGCTGGGAATGGGAGTTTGCTGGCAAGCTTCTCTACTTTGGGCTGAACTGGTGGGAGGAGGCGTAACAAATATTGCCCATTGGTAGGGGCCATGTACAGAAAAAGGGACGGGTCTTTTGATTCCGGAATGCGCTAAACACTCATTAAATGATCCTATGCATTTTGCAACACTGCCTTATTTCCCATCTGCGGCTTTCATTTCTTTCAGCAGCTGAGAGTCAGAAAATGGCATGGTGTCATAAAGGGGAAGCTGAGGAGGCAGTCAGCTGTGATAACTGATGAATTGACACAAGGCTTTCTCCACATAAACACACACGTTGATACCCAAGCTTTCTTGTTTAACTGCGGTGTAGGGGAAAATAGCTTTGTGGTTTGGGTGGAAAGCAACGAACAGCATATTGTCAGCATTCCCATGTAAGTGTTCGTAATTTTCTCTCTGTTTTTTCCAAGCTAAATATAGTGAAGCACTAAATCTATAGGATGCTGTGAATATAAACTCTTGAGCCAAATTAATCTCAAGGGTATTTTTGTGAGTGTTTGGTGTCACCTTGTGGTCAATAAAAGTAGCATTTAAACACTCAGGATGCAGATCAAAGAAAACGGATTCATTCTCTGAGGTAAACTTCAGACTAAATCACTGTTTGCTACTAGAATAACTGTAAGTCTTTTTGAAGAAAATTAAAAACATGTTAAGCGGACTGTGTCAATTGGGGCTGTGTTTTATTGGCCCTTTAACAGCAGACTATTCTTGTCAAACAAGCAAGTTCCTAACACTAACAAGGTGTGATCCAAAAATATTCAATTTTTCTGTCCATTGTGAAAAGCAAAACTGGGTCATGATGTGACACAACAACACAGCCAATCGGGAGGAGCTTCCCAAAAGTGGCGGTAGCCAACTATGGTTAAAAGTTCTGACATTACTAACATACAGTAGTTCAGTGATTATGTTTCAAGAAACACCTTGTTCAAGATCGCTTGAGAAGTTTGTATGATAACAATTTAGTATAGGAATCACTTCTTATTATTAACTGGTTGCTTATTAGCATGCCTTCTAATAACATATTGGCTGTTTTTTAGTAATTATAAAACATTTATTCTGCATGACCATATTCTACATTCCTAGTCCTACCCAATACCTAAACTTAACAACGACCTCACTAACTATTAATAAGCAGCAAATTAGTAGTCTATTGAGGCACAAGTCATTGTTAATGGTGTATTAATAGCAAAACTGAACCTTAAAATAAATTGTGACCATTTGTATATTGTTATGTATATGTTGTAAGGAAAGTCTTAATCGACTATTTGCAGAGACCTACCTCCCTTTGTTCTTGTTAATTTTGTCATTTCTTAAAGAAATTCAAACAACAAATAAAAAGTTCATTTGTCAAAGACATGCTGCCTGAGAGGAATTTCGTCAAAACTGACTAAAAGTGTGCGAGAATGGATAATTTTGACGAACTTGATGAACCCATGAAAGGAAAATAAATGCTGAAACATTTTCAGAGAACCCTGCAAAAGCAGCGCATTACAATGGGAAAAGCTGCTCCTCGTATTGCGTGTAATCACAACCATTAAAAAAAAAAAAAAAACATACAGCGTATGATCACAACAACAACATTTGTCAGGTGTCTACATTGTCATCTGAGGAGATAACAAAGATTAAACAACTGTTTTTGTTTAACTCTGAAACATAACTCTGGAGTTATCTGTTTTGCTATAAAATAAACGTTTGAGTTATAAAAGTGAACTTTAATTTTGTCATTTACCTGTATTGGTTTAAGTTATCATTACTCACAACAACCCAACTGCAGTTTGATTGATATTACTTGGAATGCACAACAAAAAAATCATGATTTTTGAAAATAAATAAAAATGTAGTTATCTGTTTTGCAATAAACACTTCAAATACTGTTTTGTTACTCTTCAGTGTTAATGTGTCGTGACAAATCGCTGTAGCATCTCAGTTCAAGCAGCATGTGAACCAGTTATCTCCTCGTTTTTACTAGTTATAGCACAAAATAAACATGAATGAACATCAGAAGGTATCTTGTTTCACTATTTTTTGTGTTGAAGTCCACCAACATTAGTCAGAGAAATGGCAAATATGGAGTAATGATTGGTCAGATCGCCTGTCAATCAAACACTTGGTGAAGGGTTATGATGTCAAGTGTTCATGTCACTTTAGTCAGAGCAAGATGGCAACAAAATTTAGCAATAGTAATATTCTAGTAACTAGTATTAACTAGCAATAATCTATTAACAAGTTAATTAGAATATATCAACACAGTAATAGCAGGTAGTTCCCTATTAACTAATTAATAACTACTTTTTTTCATACTTCTCAGAGGACTACTAAGAGCTACTGTATATAGGTTCATAATAATAATACGATAATAATTCATTTGAATATGCATAATGCATAATTCTAAAGTTAAGATTGTGTTAACCAACTAGTAATGACTCAAGTATTACCAAATCCTTCAGAAGTACCTACTAATTATTTGCATCAGTATTCTAAAGTAAAGATCATGGTAACTCACTAGTAATGACTGAGATCATTGTAAGCTTTTGAGGTTTTTGAATACTAATTTGCTCTGATTTAGATTTGGTAACACCAGTGGGTCATTACTAGAGGATTACTACTATTTTCACTTAGAATACTGATCCAAATAATTAGTAACTCCTTCTGAAGGATTTGGTAATACTTGAGTCATTACTATTCAAAAACTTACAAAAAAAAAAAAACTCAAAAGCTTACAGTGACTTCAGTTATATAGGGAGCTAGCATGCTTTTACTTGATCCAAATAATCAGTAACTCCTTCTGAATTACTTAAGATCTCCACTTTAGAATTAAATATACATATGCATTACTCACATTAATTTTGAACCCGTATATAGTAGTTGTTGGTAGTCATCTGGAAGGTATGAAAAAAAAATAGTAGTTACTGTTTAACTAATAGTGAATTACCTCATTAATTTGAGTGCTGTTACTAAATGATGAATCAGAGTTAATAGTAGCTACTAGAATGTTAATAATGTCAGTACAGAAACATTCATCGTATCCAACATGTTTTCTCACTGACAACCCCAACTTAGAAACTCAGGGCCTAAAGAAAGTTTAGAATTCCCCACTTGTAACTGGTGGCATTCATGTGCATTCAACTCGAAAATATGATTTATCCAATGTGACTCGAAAGCACCAATAGTTTCAATGGACATTCACAAACACATTGCAAACGTGTGTGTTTGGACTTACAGCCTTCAACCTGTGCTTAGAAGTAGAGTTTCTTCTTATTATGACATTACGATTAATACACTTAATGCTCTTGGGCACAACAATAGTTTAGTTCCAACAACAGTTCAGTTCCAACTCTTCTTCTATAATGATCAAGTGTTTCTGAAGAACTTAATTAGCTGATTCAGGTGAGATTGATTTGGGTTTGGAGCTGAACTGTGCAGGCAGGCACAGGCACATCTCCAGAAACAGGATTGGGTGAAAGGGAACTGTATGACTTAGGAGGGAACCCACATCAAACATCAAATAAATAAAATGATGGAGAACAGAAGCCATGAAGTAGTCCTTAAAATGCCATTTTCATTACAGCAGCATTTCAGCAAAATAATGTTGTGGAGAAAGCTACTGAATGAATGTACCACATATAGTCTACAGGAGTAAAGTGTGCGCCAGTTGCATATTGCATGCTGATGTGATAAAAAAATGGCTCTCTGTTGTTTTTCTGTAAATTGTAAATTGATTAATTAGCAGAATCTATTACTCCAATAACTTCACCTGTGCTTGACATCATTAACGTCAGTTCCATATTGTAGCGTGGTTCAAGTAACAGATGTGCGACCATGTTACTACGATTATAGGAAACAGTCATGACTGGCTAGTTAAGTTTCTACAACAATGCATTGCATTATGGTAGTTAAGCAGCAGGTTATGTCGTTACTGTCACTGCACTGCAGCTGAGAGCGTAAAACTAACAACACATACCTTGTATTTTCATGACTTCTGAAATGCTTATTCAGGCAGCATGCTTTTTATGGTTTTCCCTGCGGAGCCTGAGGCATTTGTCATATAATATCTCTGATCTCAGAGACTGTAGTGTACACCGTGAATTTTTAAAGGCTCAGTTTGTAGGTGTGTTATAAATGAAAAGTGTTCCTAAACGCCTGTTGAGATAGTAATCTCAATTGAAATGAAGGACCCATAAACAGTATTCGAATCACTGTGGCTTTAAAAGTTACAAGACTTTCACATCACTCGTAATACTGCTGTCATTAGAAACACTGCTGGCTTACCCTGAAATCCCTGCAAAGTGGACTTCATAGGGTATATGTAAGTGATATTTCAAATGTTCAGTTTAAAGGGCACTGCAAATGGCATAGAAAATAAGGGAATGTCAATACATCACTTTACAGGAAGTGGAGAGGTAAATTTACCTACCAGTCATTGAGCATCATTAAAATACTGAAAGTTTGACTAAAATAAACGGTATGGCTTGTACATGGTTGTTTTACAGATATAAAGTGCAAAAATATCTTACACCATGATTCCAGTGCTTGATTTGATGGGTAGGTGAGGGGATGAAAAAAAGAAAAAAACAAATTCCCTCGGTTCTCACTATCCCCTTACCATTCAATTTAGATTAATAATGTTGTATATTATGTAAACATATCATGTAAATAAATTATTACATTTCTCTGCCTATGATAATTTACAAACTATAGTTAATATTTCAGTGAGCTGTGAAGAAGGTCACACAAGTTTACCACAGTTTTGCTCTCTTCAGAATTAGCCAAGAGGACAGTGCAAGGACATCTTTTGAAATTCTTTAAAAAGAAGAGAACAGAGAAGAGAGTTAACAGTGTTTTCCCTGATGTAACAAGAAAGAATGGTAACACTTTATTTTACGGTGTCTTAACTAGCTGATTATTAGCATGCATATTACTAGAATATTAGCCATTTTTTAGTAGTAATTAAGCACATATATATAATGCCTTATTCTACATGACCATATTCTACATCCCTAATCCTACCCAATACCTAAACTCAACAACTACCTTCATAACTATTAATATACAGTAAATTAGTAATTTATTAGGGGGAAAGTTGTAGTTAATAGTGAATAAGTGTTCCCTATTCTAAAGTGTTACCGAAAGAATATCGAACATTGCAATACAAGTACATTGACTCCATAAGGAACTGTTGTCACTCACTATAATTATTAATAACAAATGCAATTACTGGGGTGGAAATGCACACATGCATGTTAGAGAAATGTGTGTGTTTATCTAAAAAAAAAAATATCCCTTAAATATTTAGCTATTTTCTTATGCCATTTTCAAGCAATCTGCACCAAAACCATGGTTAATAGCTCAACATCTTCACTTAAGTCAAAGGCTTGAAACCAGCACTTTGGACAGAGATTCTGTTTCTATTTAGATATTTAGAATAGAAGCTATGTGTTTAATCCAAGTCTTGTGATAAGATTTGACTATACAGTATGTCATGCGCTAGATCAAACCTCACTGGTTATCAAGCATACTTCCATGTTTCCATTTTTGATGAGCTCTATGTATGTGTGTTGATCATTGTTTACAGTGTTGGGAAGGTTACACTGGAAATGTAATATGTTACAGATTACAAGTTACCCTATTTAAAATGTAATAAGTAGTGTAACTATTTCAAATACTTTATTAAAGGTACAACATGTTAGATTTCTTGAGTAAACTATCCCAAAACCACTAGAACAGTGTTATATATTTTATTATATTTATCCCATATGTTTCCAAGAATGTTTAAATCCAGAGAAATAAGCAATTTTAACTAGTGTAACGGGCTCTGTGTCATTGTGTCATCAATGATGTCATGCACCCCCCGAAAATAATTTTCTGGTTTTATTTAGTAGAAAACATGGAAACCCCAAAGACACTTTAATACAGGGATAAGCAATGTCGGTCCTGGAGTGCCAATTTCCTGCAGAGTTTTGTTCCAACCCTTAAAAATAAACTCACCTGCCTGTAGCCCTAGCAGAGATTGTCTTACTATAGAGGGTATGAATGTGACGTCAGCTGGAGTGAGTGCGGCTCCGCCCAGTGAGTGGCAAAAAGACTGAGTGGCAGCATTGGTTTTAGTGTGAATGCTGTGAAAGAGCACACAAAACACCTCTAAAACCAGAACAAGCTTTGCGATTCACTGTACAAATAGATTTGACGAGAAACCTGAGGTATATTTTTACAGGCTGCCAAAAGCTACAGAAAAGAAAAGCAAATGGATTGCTGCAATTCAAAGAAACAAATGGACTCTAGTTGGCGAAACACGGATGTGTATTTATCATTTCATGTTAATATGTTGAATATTGCGGTAAAATCACACCCTATATATTGTATTGTCATATATCTTATTGACAAGTCATCAATTAAACATTTACCATCTTAAATTCCTCATAACTAGATGTTTTTAAATAAACACTGACAAAAACTATATAAGATTTTTGGCTGGACCATATGACCATCCAGTATATCAATAACATTGATATAAGTGATCACCGGGATTTAGACCAGCCTATTTTGTATTTACAAAATGTGTTCACAGGCAAATCTGCTTTGTTTATTTCCCCGGCGTTGAAATCAGGCACATATAAATGTCAGGAAAGACGATTCCTGGCTGCATATCAATTTCTGTGGACCACTGGATATTTGGTAAGTTGTAAGAAACATTGATTTCAGCAAAATGATTATCACTTTGTTTTACTCACGTTTTTGCAGCTTCCCTATTAAATCCATTCACACAGTTGCTTTTTTGCCACTCAGTCCGACTGAGGGGGCGTGTTCCAGCAGGAAAGTGACATCAATGCATACCTTCTATAGGGAGATGAGAGGGTTTGTATTACTTACTATTGGAGAAAGCGTAACGGCGAACTTGGATCACGTGTTCCTTAAGAACCAATGAATTTTTTTTTATAGTGGCTTTGGCCCTTGTAAGTGACCATATGCACGGATTACTTCCTTGTTTTAGACAAGCCAGCTCAGTCATTTCCGGTCAACTGTACTGTGCCGTAATAGGAGTGTCCTTTGTTCATTTTGTCGACATAATCCATTCACAATTCAAAGAAAAGTTTTTTTGTCTAAGAGGACCAAACGTCCATGTATGCCGTTTCAAAAACGACAAACGCAAGTGTAAAAAATTATGTGAGTAAATTCGCTAAATATGCACAAGTCATTGCTACGATTGACAGTAATAGCCGAATGAAATCTGACAAGCCGATGTCAAAAACAGAGCTGTGCATTCAATCATTCAGACTAAATTCAGAGTAAGAAAACTACAGCAGTAACAAGTTTGTGTTGGTTGAAAATAGGCTATTTAATAGCTTTTACAGTTCAAGATAAAACTTAAAAGATGTAGTTATTAAATTAAATATAAAATATTTCAAATTTATATTGATTCATATTGATTGCATTATTTAATTCTTATACCATTAATATTTAACTAATTTACTGTGTAGTGAACTATATATAACTATTTAAATAATTCACCCTTATAGTCTGTTTTTCTTTGAGCTTATTTATTATATATTTATTTATTTATTTTATTGACTCTCTGCTCTTGCTATACAATATACTTAAGTGAGGTAAAAGTACTAAAATTTGTTATACTAGTAATTTTATAATAAATCGAAAAGCAGGACTGAAAAAACTAGGGAGTTAAAACGGCAGCTGCAGCCAATGAGTGATGCTCTACTGCCATCTTCTGGTTATAAGGGTAATTTCATATCATTTTCATCTTAAAAAGTCATTGGTTTCTGATAAGAACGAGGCACGAGAGCAGCCTTAAGTCTCCACTTATATATAGCACATATAAAATGAGCTTCACCGGAAGTTTACGAGCATTATGCGGAAGTTCTAAAGAACGCTCCGTTCATATGGTCGATTCTGATGACCTTGATTAGCTTGTTCAGGTGTGTTTGATTAGGGTTTGAGCTACACTCTGCAGGTCATCGGCACTCCAGGACTGACGTTGCTTATCCCTGCTTTAATATGTTATGCATTTTATTAGACAGTTAACAAACGCACAGAGTAGAATTCTAACAGAACTTTCAACACAATCAAATGTATTTAGTATGATAAAACAGCACTGCTTTTTCCTACATAGGCATGACCGGAAGGAGTGGAAGTGGTCAACTGTGGCATAATAAAAGCTCCACTGCTGTCGAGCCGTGTATCGTGCTCACCCTTCATTGGCAATCACTCCAGCGTCCTCGTTTCGCTTCAACGACTTTCAGCCCCACCATGCTTCATACTACAGTGACCTTAATACGTTTTTAATACATTAGCTCATCAGTGAACATGATTTCTGCCCAAGTCCAGACAGATTGCATGATTCCACACTCACTCACAGCATCCTCAAACTATGCCTTTGGTTTTTTGTTTGTTTTGAATATTTGCCCTCTAGTGGTGAAAACTTACATATTGTGCCTTTAAAATAATGCAACTGATTACATTTGATTCCTTTTAATTACGTTTTCAACTGTTAGTCATTATGAAACATTGTTAACCTTTACAGTAGGATTTGACACTGATTACTGTCAGGCTTCTCAAAATCTTTCATCACTTGAATTAAGATTTTCTAATAATAATTTAATTTTAAAGCCCAGCCACAACAAACCATCACCATCCACCTGGATGATGCGACGGCAGCCATAGTGTGCCCGAACACCCACCACACACTGTATGGGTATGGGTATTGTTAGGAGGCCATGATAGTCAGAGGCCAATGGGCAAATTTGGCCAGCATGCCGAGGTCACACCTCTACACTTTTCGAAAGACATCCTGGGATTTGTTTTTTGTTTTTTTTAATGATCACAAAGAGTCAGGACCTCAGTTTAATGTCTCATCCGAAGAATAGTGCTTTTGGACAGTATACTGTTCCCATTACTATACTGGGGCACTAGGACCCACATAGACCACAGGGTAAGCATCCCCTGCTGGCCTCAGTAGCACCTTATCCAGTAGCAACCTAGTTTTTCCAGGAGGTCTCCCATGCGGGTACTGACCAGGCTCAACCCTGCTTAGCTTCAGTGGGTGACCAGTCTTGGGCTACAGGGTGATATGGCTGCCGGCAGCTCACAAACATTGATTGTTTAAATGTAAATACAAACCTAAATTAATTCTGTTTATCATTTCATATTCACAAGGATTAAACCATTCAATTTATATGAAGCTTTTCAAGCAACAAAGTTTTGGTTACCTGGACTTTGAATGGAGGAAAAGAATCCTGTCAGGTTTCTTTAAAAAATATATATCTTCATTTGTGTTTTGAAGATTAACCTACTCTGTCTGGAATGACATGAGGATAATTAAATGATGGCAGAATTTGAATTTTTTGATGAACTATCCCTTTAAAGGAGTAGCTCATTTAAAAATAGACACTAGGTGCATTTCCATTACAGATTTGCGTAAAACTGTCGCAATGTTTTATAAATGTTGATTAAAAAAATGTTGCGAAATGACGGCGTTTCCATTAACCAATGTTATGCAACTAAAACCTATTTTTTTCTTCTCGCGACAAGTCATGGCGATAGATGTTGGTGAGTTTATGTATGTCGAAGCCTCCTATCATGAATCCTGTCCGGTCTGCCTGCCACCAGAGGTCACCTGTGCATCTCACTGACATTTCACACTACACAGACTGTTGCACCACACCCCGGACTACGCTTCCCATCATCCTTTGCACTGATTACATGCACACACCTGTACCCAATCAGACTCTCTATATAATCCTCGGTCTTCCTCCTGCATTTCGCCGAGTATTGGATTGGATTGTGGATGTTGCGCTTAGCACTCTCCTAGTGTTAACAACCTTTATGAAGCCGTTTCCTAGTTTCCTGTGTTTTGTATTCTCGCCTGTGGTTATCTTGTTGTGTCTGTCTCGCCAGCTGCCCTGTGGATCTCTCGCATGTTTCTCTGCGTTTGCCGTTTATCGACCATCGCCTGCTTTATGGACTACTCTTGTGTCTTGCTCCTCATATTCCTGTTTGCCACTGTTCGACCCTGCTGTTTTTGACCATGTCTTTGTCTAACATCAATGAAAGCATTGCATTTGGATCCGCCCGCTTCACGTCTCCCTCACTGCGTTACACCTCCACACTAGCCATTCATTTTAATCGTAGGAGACGTAGACCCCTATCTTTACCGAAGCAGCATGGAGAGCTGCTTGTGAAACTGAAACGAGCCGCAGCTCGCTTGGTATAAACACAAGCATTAGAGTGGCCGCAATCAGCTCTGCTGACTTGTGCAGTGTAAATAAGTGGTTATCTAAGCTTTAATGGCAAGGAAAGCCCCTTATTCAAGCATTGTGTAGTCAATGCTTGTGTAAGCGGCCACTTATAAGGTGTATTTTTCAGGATATAGTACATTAAAGAATGATCATGTGACTTACCTGGTCTCATGGCAAAAACATACCTGGGGGCACATTTTTTCACGAGACACGAAATACGTACCAGTAAGTACATATCACTGTAGTGTCCAAAATGAATGAACACTAGAGGCAGCAAAACTCTGAAACACAAAGTATGATTTACAAAGTTTTGATTAATAAAGTATAATTTTCACACAATTACTCAAATAATATTATGTTATGACTTCAAACCAAGTTTAATATGCTGGAAGATTTGAAAACTGATGCTTTTGAATGTTAGCATCACATATCCAGCTTCATATCTATGGGTTGTCATAGACGGTAGGTTTGTACTTGAGAGGTGAAGAGCTTCGATATGAATCCCGTGCATTTTCGGTTCAACAAAACAGTTCAAATCTGCACTCAAGAAAGATTCAGATGGCACATTTGTTAACACTTTCGGGTAGGTTTAGGGTTGGGCTTGGTGTAGGGCATATTTCCAACGCAACAAAGCATTAACATTTAGCGACATTCCCTGGATATTTGAACTCCAAACCGCTGCAATATGTACCTGAAGCAACGTAATAAAAACATCAATACGGACCTATATCAGCATAATAAAAACATGCCAGGGTTCACGTATTGAACTTATTTTTATAAGACTGGGTTGGACTTTTATGTACACAAGGTGACCTGTAAATGTGAAAAAGCCGTTTCCATCACAGTTTTGCAAACTATTCCTTTTTCGGATTGCTTGAAAAGCCACCTCATACGATCGTAAACACTTTTTTGCAATATATGTTTTTTTTTGCAAAATTGGCGTGTTTCCATTAGCCGTATTTTCTATTCGCAATTTCAGTTTGCACAATTTGAAGGGTAATGGAAACGCAGCTACTACTATCACACAAGTCATATGAACTTCTGCATACAGAATATGGTGGACTAAAAAACTACTTGCATTTTTATTAAACTTTCTCCTTTTTTAAAAGCTTATAAAGATGAACTATTCCTTTATCCTGAACCAAAACTCTCATCAGCTCGGAAGGTCGAACTAGGATGCAGTCCCAGGAAAACATCCTACTTGGCAAAATCACAGTCGCCAATATAGAACATTTATATGTGCTACTCACATCTCCAAATTACATACTGTATTTTGAGATTCTGCTTGTCTCTCATTTCTTATTCATAAACCTCTTCTTCACTGATTTCCCTACAGTCTCTCTCCTGCCCGCTGTCTCCGTCTGCGTGTGCATTTTGGATTCGCAGCAACAAGAAGTCGCACAAGTCACATGGCAGCTCATGGGACCGCGGCCATCGGCTTCCCTCCGACCCGCATTTCATCATTCTGCTCTCGTCCACTACTAAAGGCCATGACAGAATGAGCCCATCATAGATATTACACGTTACTCCTCCCGCAGAAGACAGAAAGCATTTTGTATTTCTTTATAAGTGAGGCCAGTAATAATAGTAATGCAGCATTGTAAGTGGATGAAAACGAAAACACAATAAACGCCAAAAAAGAAAAGATCGATGAAACAAGCCCATCAAAGCTTTACAGTAAACTAAAGGAAAGTGAAATGCTTTCAGATAGACTGCAACAGTTACGAGATCATAAATTCAGATCTGATAAATAGAAACATCAATTTGAACTACTCTGCCTATTAATCTTAAAGTGCATGTTTGTAGTTTTTTTTTACTGTGGGAAGGTTGTGCTTGCCAGAAAAAAAGGATAAATGATCTCTTTTTAACATTTTTTTATTTGCATAGGCAAGTGTTTTGGTCTTTGTTTTAGCCGTCTCACATTTATATGGTAAGTCACGGTAAGTGAATTACTGTGTTTGTGAACAAATCTATGTTTATAATAAGCACTGGGAGTAAATCACCCTCTATTGTTTTTCCTTTTCTTTCTTTCCTTTTTTTTGTGTTGGATGTTCTACTTTGACGGCAGCCAAGAGAGCTGATTTGGTCTTTCATCGCTGGGCTGACAGTTTTGAGGAAACTGAATCCCAAAGACAAAAACACATTATGTTGCTGGTGCATCAAGAGATTGCAGGGAACCGAGTCCTCGCGCTTAAATCGCCTCTGGTGCTTCCTGAACAAGGAAAACAATTTGGCCGCAAAATTTGCGTGCTTTCATCAATTAGCAAAACACATTTTGAAGGCACGAAGACAGAAATGGATTAGCCTCAGCACAGTTTAGATGAACAGATGAATTTGGCTCAAAGCGCCTACCGTATAATTGAGGACAAATTATATCAAGACAAGTAGACAAGCACTTGAATGGCTTTGACTAATGAGGATTCATCAGTGACCTGAAATGAGGCGTGCATGGATCTTAAATAGTATTATCACACAGCTCTCTGGAATGCTTGATTGTGATTGGTCATCGCTGTCATATATTTCCTTTAGTATCAAGAGTAAAATGTTTTCAGATGCTGTGTAAAATCACTAAAATCACTATGGTAATTGAGATTATTTGATACTTCAAAAATCCATGTATATTTCACAGCCATTGTATCACTTCCCCCTTAAAATTGAAAAATGATAAACTGGTGAGATAAGAGCAAAATGAGAGAACATTTGAAACAGATTTAAGCTGTTGAATCACAGATTAAAAATAATAATAGATAAAAATAATAGATTATTATCCTACACCCCAATGGATGATACACTACCAGTCAAAAGTTTTTGAACATTTTTAATGTTTTTTTAAAGAATTATCTTCTGCTCACCAAGCCTGCATTCATTTGATCCAAAATACAGCAAAAGCAGTAATATTGTGAAATATTTTTACTATTTAAAATAACAGCTTTCTATTTGAAAATATTTTAAAATCTAATGTGTTCCTGTGATCAAAGCTACATTTTCATCATCACTACTCCATTCTTCAGTGTCATTTAAATTCCTTACTGATAAAATGATAATGCATATTCGCTATAAAATGGCTAGGTTTAAGTTTAGGGGTAGGTTAAGGGGGCCTAAACATCTAAATTGCTTATTGATAAAATGATAAAAAATACCTTGATAGAAATATCTTAATGATATATAGTTTTTTTAGCTAAAAATATGTAGCGATTTGTACATTTAAAACATTCAATTACATCTAAATTGTACAGTTCAGCATGTACTTTTTACATACTAATATCGACGTATAAACAATGAGACCAGGCTGCAGTGTCACATGTGTCACATTACCACAGGGATGAGACCAGAGGCAGAGGTAAGGTGCAAAACCAAACAACAGCTTTATTGACAGGCTTGTAAAACGGAATTCAAGAATGGATGGATTAATGATAAGCTTATCTGACAGTCCTTGTAGGCTGATAACGAGTATGCACTGGAAGGGTGTTAAGCTAAGTGTTGGTCCTCGTGGCAGTACGACCAGAGGTAACGCCCAAGCTCTTGGAACTTCCTCTCAGTCTGGCCGTTTGTCTGTGGATGGTAACCAGAATAGAAATTAACAGAGATACCCAATAATTTGAAGAATACTTTCCAGACATGGGAGATGAAATGAGGACCCCGGTCCAACACAATCTCTTCCGGGAAACCAAAATGACGGAATACATGCTGGAACAGTTGTTCGGCAGTCTCCAAAGCTGTAGGTAATTCCTTTAATGGAATAAGCTTGCATGATTTGGAGAATCTGTCCACAGTTACCATAACACATATGTTACCTTCAGAGTTCGGGAGATCAGTGATGAAGTCCTCCCCGATGTGGGACCAGGGCTTCTGTGGTATGGGTAGTGGAACCAGTTTTCCTGCAGGTAATTGGCGAGGAGAGTTAAACATGGCACAGACTGAGCAGCTTTGGACGTACCTGGTGATATCACAGTGCATACTGGGCCACCAGTATCGAGTTTGAAGGAGCGAGAGCTGCCTGGATGTCCAGAGCCCAGAGATTCGTGAGCTCTGCCCAGAAGGGTTTGACATTGGGAGCAAGGTACGTAGATCTTCCCTTCTGGGCATTCCTACCTCATTCCAACCACTAGCCGCTGCCAGCGTGCGGAAGTGTATAGTGTATTTGTTCACCGAAGAAGTGCCCTTGCGGAGACCGAACAGCTGACTGAAAGTGGTGACCGTGCTGGTAGCAGTGCTGAAAACTTGAGAAGTGGCTAGTAAACTGTTCAAAGGAGTTGATTATGTTATTATTTGAATTCCAGATAGCTTTTGCCCACTGCAGGGCCTTACCAGTAAGGAGGGAGATTAAGAAGGTGACCTTAGCACTTTCGGATGGAAACTGTTGTGGTTGCATTTGAATGTACAGATTGACTTGAAGTAAAAAACCACTACACTCAGCCGCATCCCCAGCGAATGTTGCAGGCATGGCCATGGGACTTCCTGAGGCAGATGGTGGCATTGGTGCAGGTCGTAACGCAGCCTTGAGGGCATTCACCAGCTCCGTGAAGGGATCGGATGCAGCAGGTGCTTTGGTGCTCATGTTCGGTGTAGGTCTGGTCTTCTGTCACGTTACCACAGGGATGAGACCAGAAGCAGAGATAAGGTGCAAAACGAAACAAGAGCTTTATTGACAGGCTTGTAAAATGGAATGCAAGAATGGACGGATTAATGATAAGCTTATCTGACAGTCCTTGTATCAGTTGAGCTGTATCCATAAGGGGAAAGCCACAATGATTTCAGGTGATTCACAGGGGAGTCCAATGGAGGAAACACAGAGAGGTCTGAAGCTAGCATAGGGGATGTGAACGATAGACCAGACAGTGAATGACTGAGAGTGAGAGTCCTTTATAGACCGTGGCTGGTTGGATTCAGGTGTGGAGGATTAGAACTCCGGTGATTAAGAGCGGGTGGGCGATGCTACTGGTGATGTGGCAGGTGGAGGTGGCTGTGGTGAATGCCTGACAACATGATCCTTCAGAAATCATTCTAATATGGAGATTTGCTGTTCAAGAAACATATTATTATTATTATTATTATTATTATTATTATTATTATTTAAAACAATTGAGTATATTGTACATTATACACTATACCATTCAAGAAATCATATTATATAAATTAATACTTTTTTACAAGAATTTATCAAATTGCTTTAAAATTAATCAAAAGTAATAATAAAGATGTTTATAATGTGACAAATAATTTCTATTTCAGAAAAATGCTGTTGTTCTGATCTGGATTTCTAAAGGATCATGTGACAGCTTTTAAAAATTCAGCTTTGAAATTACAGGAATAGATTAAACTTTAAAATATAATCAAATAGAAAACAGTTATTTTAAATAGTAAAAATATTTCTAAATGTTACTGTTTTTGCTCTACTTTGGATCAAATAAATGCAGGCTTGGTGAGCAGAAGAGACTTCTTAAAAAAAAATAAATAAATACAAAAAAAAAAAATTTTCTCAAAAACTTTTGACTGGTAGTGTATTTTCCCAATAAAAAATAGTTTAAAAATAACAAACAAACAAACAAATAAATAAATTCTGTAATACTTTACAATAGGGAAACATATTCACTATTAACCTGCAGCTTTCCTGAACACACTTCTTATTTGCTGCTTATTAATATTGAGTAAATTAGTTAATTTAGGTATGGGGTAGGATTAAGGGATCTAAAATATGTCTAAAATAAGGCATTAATATGTGATTTATAAGTACTAATAAACACTTAATATGCTAGTAATAGGCAACTAGAATAAGACATTAGTATGTGCTTTATAAGTACTAATAAACAGCTAATATGCTAGTATTAATCAACTAGTTAACAGTGAGAATTGGTCCTTAAAATAAAGTGTTACCATAAAGACTTATGTATTTATTCATTTATTTATTTATTTATTTTTCTTACTTGTAGCATCTAATATGTGACCAAATGGACAGTCAGTCGTGTACAAGTCATTATTGAAAATAATCAGTCTGTAAATAAATAATATTCTCTCATGCTGTTCGATAGATTGTTGATTCTTGACTGGGCCTTTCTCTTTTCCCTCCTTCTGTGAAGCGTGACATGGACATAACCTCCATCATAAATTATATATGTGTGTTCGGTTGACGGTGAAACATGCATTAACCAAACATGACAGCTTTATGAAGCATTTATGCAACATTGTGCATGGCATTGCATGACGTAACAGCAGACTTTATGATTCTTGACATCTCTGCCATAGTGCATGATCTACACTTGGCTTTCAAAGGCTACATCGTAACACTGTTTATGGCTCCTCTTTCAGATTAATGTGAAAATTGTATAATTGATCAACCTTCAACTATAACTATACTTTAACTTTTCCAACAGGTTCAACAAAGGTGGATCTCATTAAAAATACATTTTCTATAGTATATTTAGTATTTATAGCTTTTGGACTGACATATTAAGCAACTTCTCAATTTCCTCAATAAATTGCTCCTATAAATGCATAAATAAATATATAACGCATCCTGTCTAGACAATTATTTTTCATTATCATAATTTATTTCAATAAATACCACCATTAAGTATACTTACACTTGCACAGTAGATCTTAAATGAGGGGTTGTCAGCCTTTTACAGGCCCATTTTTAAAGCAAAATATAATATCTTGACAGTTTTCTCGATAGTTTACAGTTTTCACCACTTCAGCTCTCTTGGGTATTTGTGGTAAATCCAAACAAGAAACCATTATAATCCAATAATAACTCACAATCAGACTTCAGCATTTCTTACCATTTCTGTATAAGAATGAAAAGTGTGTTATATATATGAACACAAGAACAGGATATGCAAAAACCCAACCGGTTTCTAACATGTGATATGCTAAAAGCTTCCAAAAATAGCCATCATCCAATTATTTATGTTACAATAGACTCATGGTACAATACAGTTCATTAAGTGCCTCAGCTTCATTATCTGTGTTAATGCAGGTGCACGGTGACTCATGGGTCCAGTGTTCTTAATTGACATCCGGGGCTGCACAGCTCAGGTCACTGGGTTTGCAGAGGTTCTACTTGAATATAAACACTCAGTGTAAATGAAAAGACTGGAGAGAAAAACATTCTATATCTTCCCTCCATCAAAGCTGAGGAGGTCATCAGACTCAATGAGATTAAGACGCCAGCGGCTGTTAGACATTTAGACACAATAGAGAAATAGGCAGCGAGGGAGATATGGAGCATCAGCATAAGAATTTAATTATCTACCTAAAGAGCTTTTCTCTTTGACATATAGTGTACACAATAAATAATTTAAGACAGGTGTTAGGAGAATAAGTGCTTTCTTTAAGCCTTACACACATTGATATTCATAGGAAAAAAATCACAGTCACGCTTTGTGTCCCTTGACTTTACAGTAAAACCAATATCCCCTCTGGACACCTGGAGTCGTAGAATTTCAAAGAGCAGTTTGTTTGTTTTCAGCACGATTTCTTCTGTCTATAAGTCTAACCCTGAAACACATAGGACTTCAACAAACACTAATTTCAAACTAGAGAATTTGCCTGCAGGGAAAGCAAGCAAGAAAGAAAAACATATTCTGTATATTCAGGTAAAGTTTGAAATGTGTGCTTTCTCCTGCAATTTATGTAGATTACAGCAGGTTGATATTGAAATGTTCAAAATGCATACCGTTCACTCTGAAAAGCCTGTTTCCTTTTAGTAAGGGCTTATTGTGTCTCTCAGTGTGTGATGGGTGCTCATGTAACTGTATTTGATGGTGTGCCATCTGAAGACAAAGTCTGAATTCAATTGCATACTTTCTGGAAAGAGGTCTGAGGTTTGCACAGAATAGTTTGTGGTTTATAGTTTTCAGGAATTGTGTCCTTGGACTGTTGGAAAGAACAGACAATTCTCTCTTTTAAACATACTGTGAAATCTTGTGGTGTTTTGAGCATAACAGCAGACAAAACAAGCCTTATTATTCTGAAAAAAATGTCAATTTTATAAATTCATGCCTGAAATGCGCTGAAAGGCATCATATCCCATATCTCTACATTGTCACCCTATTCACTATGTGACATTTCAGAAAATTACTGACAACTTATTACAAAAAAATAAAAAAATAAAAAAATCTTGTTTCACAGATGGATAGATATGGTTATATCCCAGCATGGCTCATTTGGGGAAAAAACAAAAAAACTAAAACATACCCACGTATAAAACTCACTGTGTATGAACACTAGTGACAGTAAAACAACAACAACATTTATCCGTTTTCACACAGGGGAAGATTTGAATTAATATAGACTACCTGGTGCTCACACAGTACTACATAAAACATAGTACCATAGTACATAACTTGTAAATTAATACAAATTCACGTTTGCATCAAATTAGGGCTGTTTAATGATTAATCGTGATTAGTCACATCCAAAATAAAAGTTTTTGTTTACATATACACACATACACACATACATACATACATGCATAACTATACACAGTACACACACATTTATTATGCAAACAAAACTTTTATTTTGGATGCAATTAATCGTGATTAATCGTTTAACAACACTATATCAAATTTTTGAAGATAAAAATATGCTTTGTTGATCACCTTCTACAGTTTTGTGCCTGTTAAAAGATACGGTCATGATAAAAGATATGAAAAAAGCAAGTTAAATGCCACAGTTGCTGCAGTTAATGTGTTTTTTATCTCATTGCTTTTGTTATACTATCATTTAGGTTTAGGGTTGGGTTTAGTGGGTGGGCACATTACTTTTAAATGCGACAGAGCAAGCTTTTAACACCACTCACCGGACGCATTTACAAAATGCCATGATACATAATGTACAGTGTTGCCAGACTGGGTGTATGATTTCCAGCCCAAAAGCTCACCAAAACCCACCCACTGCAACAACAACAACAACAAAAGTCAAAGCTTTAACTGTCAAAATAATGTGATAAAATGTTATTGCCATGTCAATCAAGGTTGATAGGGAACATATTTTAACTCCTTAAAACAAAATAATACATTAAAGAGAATAACCGAATATGACTAAAATACACAGGTAGACACTAAAAATGGCAATCAAGAAAAATAACTGAAAAAACATAAACATCATTTTCACTGTCAAATGTCAGAATAAGACAATTTAAATGCAAAAAGTTGACAATATAAGTAATTGAAAAAAGCAAACCAATTAGCAGGTATGTCACACTTGCTCATGCACGTACCATTACAGTCAATACTGTGTAATTTGTTGATTAATACTGTATGATACCCTGGCAATAAATAAATAAATAAATAACAACAACAATAATGTGCTTACCTTGGTGTTGCACTTTAACTTCACACAGAACTACAGGGCATCTTTGGGGAAGTACATATTGTAATATATAATATAGAACTTTGCACAGTCAAAACTAATCGAGTCCAGCAGCTTTCAAGGATACATGTCATGATTTGCTGCTGGAAGAACGCAGGAGATGCGGAGAAGCATTAAACAGTCTTTAATAATCGCAGGGGTAAATCCACAACAGGTACAGGGGAAACACACGTAATCCAAAAAGTAGACCTGACAGAGATAGAATGCAAAGATCAGGACTTAAATACATAAGGTAATTGGGAGGAACACAGGTGTAACAAATACATAATTAGACAGGGGAGAAACTAGGACACGGAGCACATGGGGAGGGAAAACACAACAAAACAGGTCCATGATCCTGTCATATCATACACCTCACCCCCCCATACAGGAAGGGCTGACGACTCCAGGGGGCTGACCAGTGGTGGTGGAGCAGGTGGTGGAGGAGCCCGTGGCAGAGACGGAGAGCTGATGCGGCAGCGTGGATCCGGGAGGCCACAGTGGAGCCAGAGCGACAGAGGACCAAGGTGGAGCCGGAGGGATGGAAAAGCCTGATGGAGCCAGAGGGACAGAGTCCCGAGACGTAGGATGGTCGATGCCAGACCAAGGCGGAGCCGGAGGGAGCCCAGTGAAGCCAGTGGACTGCCGGGCCACGGCGGAGGGAAGGGAGCTAGGAACCACGGTGGAGTCACTGGGTCGACAGGCCAAGGTGGAGTCCTGGACTCTGATGCTGGAGGCAGAGACAAGGGATCCTCCAGCCACTACACCGATGTAGACTTGCAGACCCGCATTGAGCCCACCGCACAGATGGTGGACAGATGGTGGACAGAGGGTGAGCAGAGGAGCTTCCAGACATCAGCATAGAAGGTGGCATGATTGGGTGGTAGGGCGGGCATTTGTGAGCCTCCAGGCTCTCAGGGCTGCCCTTGGGAACAGAAACCTTCTCATGACAGGACTTAGGAACAGAGTCTTTCTTTGGGTTGGACTTGGAAACAGGAGCCCTCTCTGGGCTAAACTCAAGAGCGGGAGCCCCCTCTGGGCTGGACATGGAAACCGGAATCCTCTCTGGGCAGGACATGGAAACTGCAGCCTACTCTGGTCTGGGCGAGGGAACAGGGGTGACAGAGAGTTCTGAAGAGGAAGGGAGGAGAGGGGGCAGGTCAGCATCCTAGTCTATGACAATATCAGCAGCTGCAGCTCCGCAGCAATATTCAGCACTGTCGCTCCGTGCGACGATTGCACTCCGTCAGCGGTGGGCTCGGGCATGTGCTCCACGTTGTGAGGAGATGGTGAGCTGGGCACTGGCGAGATCCCCCCTCCGAAAAGATGGTGAAAGTGGATCTGTGTCCACTCCACAAAGGTGGCAAAATTCCCTCGAGGGCCTTCTTTGGATGACAGTGCTCTGTATGTGGGGTTTAAAATGGCTTCGTAGAATGCACAGAGTGTGGTAGCTGTGAGACACACTGAAAACCCATCACTCAAGAATCATCAAACCAGTTAGCTGATTCCCAGTTATTGGCTAAATGTGAGTCAGGTGACATCAACATCAGCATAAGCCAACTCTGCAGTGTGTGTGTGTGTTTAGTAACAACATGATGACTGATTGGATGCAGTTTGCACACTCAGGTTTGTTTGATAACCAGTTAGCCTATACCAGGAATAGGCAATGTTGATCCTGGAGTGCCGGTGTCCTGCAGAGTTTAGCTCCAACCCTGAAAAAAAACCCACACCTGCCTGTAGCCCTAGTAATCCTAAACACATTAGCTTGTTCAGGTGTGTTTAGTATTGGAACTAAACTCTGCAGATCATTGGCACTCCACAACCGATGTTGCCTATCCCTGGCCTATAAAATTTAGGTGTTTGAAAACCACCAAACTGACCCCAAACCAGCCCGAATTATGTCCACCCACCCAAACCAATTTTTCCCCACACAATCAAATTCAAAACCACCCAATTCAGAACCCACTTAATCTGGCAACTATCAGCAAAATATGTTTCCAGATTGAGGTTTACCTGTTTTAGAGAAAACTGAATGTGCTTTTAGCTCCACACACTGGAAATTTCACTTTAAAAATGTTGCGAAACATGCAAGAGCAGGGGTGCCCAAACTCGGTCCTGGAAGGCTGATGTCCTGCAGTTTAGCTCCAACTTGCCTCAACACAACTGCATGAAAATTTCTAGCATGCCCGTAAGAGCTTGATTAGCTGGTTAAGGTGTGTATAATTGGGGTTGGAGCTAAACTCTGCCAGACACCGGCCCTCCAGGACCGAGTTTGGGCTACCCTGTGCAAAAGCAACGTTCAGTAATATAATTTTCAGAACTGCTGCCACAAAGCAATGTTTAAAAAGCTGTATAGTTAACCTATTTCCCCATGATTTACAGCCTCTTCTCTGCTCCCAAAATGTTGTTTTTGTCTGAAAAGAAAAGAAAGGAAGAAAGAAAAAACATTTTGTATAATATTATGTATTTATCTTGATGTCCATGTATTTGGAGAATATGTTCAGCATGGCTCAGCTGGTGGCCCAGAATGGCTCTGCCTAAAGAATGTTAATACATTTCATGTTGGAAAGTGTTGCTGAGATATTAACGGTAAATAGATTACTGCTGTGCGGAGCATGTGAGGAGCGAATGCAGATGGAATTCACCTGCTAAGCACAGCTCATGACACACTGAGCACAGAACTACCTCCTGCTTACTCTCCCTGTACCTTTAATACATTTACAGTAGTTTTCGGTGATGGCAATAATGTGGAATGTTATTTGATTTTTTATGTTTTAAAATAGGTATTAAATATTAAACTCTTTGTAAGGCAGTGTTCTATTTATATTCCTCAGACATTAAGATTTGAGTTTGTTTTAAACCCTAACTCATGCAATTACGATGCTGAAGGACAAAACAGCTCTGAAGTATAAACAGCCAATATGCTAGTAATATGCATGCAAATAAGTAACTAGTTAATAGTGGGAATTAGACCTTAAAATAAAGTGTTACTGCACTTGTATTTCCCTTTGGAAATTCAAATAAAAATTTCCTGTAGTGTAGATTTATGAATCTCTGTGTGGGAGTAATCAATGCTTTCAGTTATCTGTAAATGCTAAAATGACCGATGAAAAATCTAGCAGTTCCTCCTGTAAGGAATCCATATGGATTGGAAAAGGTGAAAAGATCAACAGCAGGGGGGAAAAATTCTGGTTTCTGTTGTAAATAGCTGTTACGGGATGAACGAGACGAGAGGCAAGCGGATCCAATTGCGAACTTTTATTTAATGGACGAGGCAAAGACATGGTCAGACAGGCAGGGTCAAAATCACAGCAAACAGGTATGTTGGGGCGATGCACAATAGAAGTCCGTGAGTCAGGCGTGGGTCGATCCGTGGCGAACATAATCCATAAAGGGGCTGAGCGAAGGGAATAATCCGTAAACACGAGCGAGGGTACAAAAGGCAGGCGGCTAGACAGACGAGAACGAGAAGACCAGGCGATAGAACTAAACACTAGGAACTTGGAACCGGGAACTAGGAAACACAACAATAACAACAACAATACTCCGTGAGTGCACTGAGGGGGAGCGGGGTTTTTAAGGATGCCTGATTGGTCACGGGGACTGACGCAATAAGAGCGGTGGAGGATGGGAGATGCAGTCCGAGATTGATAGTGACAGTCAGAGTGTGTAAGTGATGCGAGAGTGACATCTGGTGGTTGGTGGACAACGAGACACAGACCAGATTCGTGACATAGCCCCCCCCAAGGAGCGGCTTCCAGACGCTCGAGGGAAACAACAGTCCAGGGAGCGGTGGGGTGGGAGCGAGACAGGGCGAGGGCTGGAGGACCAGGTCCATGAGGGAAGCCCAGAGATTGAGGCAGGACCGACAGAGCAGGTACCCTCCAGGGTGGGGCCGGAGGCGGAGCAAGAGCCCTCCAGAGCGGAGGTGGAGCAGGAGCCTTCCAGGGCGGAGCCGGAGGCAGAGCAGGAGGCGCAGGAGCCCTCCAGGGCGGAGCCGGAGGCAGAGCAGGAGACCCCGGGACCTTCCAGGACAGCACCGGAGGCAGAGCAGGAGGCGCCGAGGCCCTCCAGGGCGGAACAGGAGGCGCCGAGGCCCTCCAGGGCGGAACAGGAGGCGCCAGGGCCCACCAGGGCTGAGCAGGAACCCGCATAATAGACTGGGACCTGGGGAGAACAGTGACAGAGGAGGCAGACAGAATGAGGGAAGAAGCAGAGAGTGTGTAGGGGGGCGCCACCTTCAAGGGAGGATCCACAGCCACGGCTGACACCTCAGGAGGCATTGGCGTGGCTTCTCCAACTGACGGGACCTCTGGAGCAGACTTGGGACCAGACGGGGCGTGACTTGAGTCTGGGCCGTCAGGCGGGGCGTGACTTGAGTCTGGGCCGTCAGGCGGGGCGTGACTTGAGTCTGGGCCGTCAGGCGGGGCGTGACTTGAGTCTGAAACCGCTTCGGGAAGACCGGCCATGATGGGTGCCGACTCAGGAGCAGAAAACATGACGTGACCAGGCTGTGGCTTGACTGAGATGGCCTGAGCAGGCTGTGGCTTGACTGAGATGGCCTGAGCAGGCTGTGGCTTGACTGACGGGGCTTTAGCAGGCTCTGACGTGGCGGCCATCTTGTGCGGTGGCTCTGGCGTGGCGGCCATCTTGTGCGGTGGCTCTGGCGTGGCAGCCATCTTGTGCGGTGGCTCTGTAACTTCACTTGAGACAGGAAACACAGTTTTAACCCGACTTGACACAGGAACAATAGCTGTAGCTTGACTTGACTTGGAAACTTGACTTGAATCAGGAAACGCAGCTGCAACTTCATATGGCTCAGGTATAGCAGCTGTGACGTGACGAAGCTCCGTTCTCGCCGCCATTTTGCGAATGAGCTCCAAGTTCGCCATCATTTCGAGAAGCCGATCCAACGCGGCCACCCCTGCTTGAGCGTGCTCCAGCAGAGCCGCCGTGTCGTGAGCAGGCCAGGCGGCCGGCGTGTTCGTGGCGTCGCGCTCCGGCGCGGCCGCCATTTTGCGAGCCGGCTCCACAGTAGCCGCCATTATATGACCGCGCTCCGACGCGCCCGCCACTCCGCGAGCTGGTTGCGCGACCTGCACCACTGGGGTATCGCGTTCCTCATTAGCGACCCCCACCGTGAAAGACGAGCCCACAGTCAAATAAGTACAGTCCATACCTGGATGATGTCCGTGAAAAAAGTTGCTGGATCCTTGTATGACGGAGTATTCTGTTACGGGATGAACGAGACGAGAGGCAAGCGGATCCAATAGCGAACTTTTATTTAATGGACGAGGCAAAGACATGGTCAGACAGGCAGGGTCAAAATCACAGCAAACAGGTATGTTGGGGCGATGCACAATAGAAGTCCGTGAGTCAGGCGTGGGTCGATCCGTGGCGAACATAATCCATAAAGGGGCTGAGCGAAGGGAATAATCCGTAAACACGAGCGAGGGTACAAAAGGCAGGCGGCTAGACAGACGAGAACGAGAAGACCAGGCGATAGAACTAAACACTAGGAACTTGGAACCGGGAACTAGGAAACACAACAATAACAACAACAATACTCCGTGAGTGCACTGAGGGGGAGCGGGGTTTTTAAGGATGCCTGATTGGTCACGGGGACTGACGCAATAAGAGCGGTGGAGGATGGGAGATGCAGTCCGAGATTGATAGTGACAGTCAGAGTGTGTAAGTGATGCGAGAGTGACATCTGGTGGTTGGTGGACAACGAGACACAGACCAGATTCGTGACAATAGCATAATTTGTATATAATACCAATATTTTTTACAGATAACACCGACACTCTTCCATATGTATTTGTGCTTACTTTACATTGTTCTGCCTCAAAGCAACTCGACTGAGTGAAAATTACCATTTTCTACAAGGAGAGAAAGAGAGAGAGAGAGGCAGAACGCTTTATACGGCAGCTTTTATTGAGTCAGAGGGCTGTGTTAGATTTCCCAAGCTTCAAATCATGACCTTTAGTTTAGTGGGGGGGGACCGTTCTGGCTCAGTAGCGCAACTGACGTTATGTCCCAAAACTTGGCCATCAATCACTCCATCCCTCTGTTTTTCACCTCCTACAACTCCACTCTTGAGGCAGCGCCTGTCCTGAGCTCATGCATATTCATGATGGACATGGGTCATGTGCTCAGGAGGGGCCATCAGTCACTATTAGTACAGCAGGACTCCAAGGAAGTTTTAAAAGATTCTGCCATAGTTCAAAAATTAAACTAGTACTTCCAAAACTGTGTCTTTAGGAACTCCAGGACATCAGAATTAAAACATCAGACTTACGGTAGTTAGCACCTCAGAGATTCCACTCACACTGTTCAACATCATCGTACACAGAAATGATTTATTTTTTTTGTTGTAAGATAATAAAATAGTTAGCTATGATTTGATGTTTATTTCAATTTAAAATGCATACAAAATGTTGTTTGTCAGACTTCTTTATGCTAAGTTCACTTTTACGTGTTGTTTGAACATTAATGTGTGTTGGCAGTGTATGTACAAATCTACCCTATAATGATAAAAACCCATGCAGTGGTTTTTAATTAATCTGTAAAAATAATATCCCCTTTTTCAAATCGAGCCATTCTCAGATGCCTGTCATTGTGGCGTCACACCCACAGAGGCCGCTCCCACCATAGTTGATTGACATGAGCGTTTTACCTCAGATCAACTGTAACAGTCCGCCCTCTTTGTTTCGCTTTGTTTCGCCGGAGCAGGGATGTAAGCTAGACAAGAATATCTCCAATTGAACGATGGAGGTGTTGTGTTGCTGGAAGTAATAATGAACATAGTGGTCGTCATTTACTCCTGACATTTGAGCCGCTGAATATGCAGTAGATTGCGTTTGTATGTGGGGAATGCGCCTCCCGATCTACATATATCCATCTATGTTCATGCAATTCAATCGTGATCCAGCTTCACTTACAGCAGAAGTGAGTATAGGGTTTTTTGTTTTTTTTTTATGAATCTTTGCGATTGCCTTTCCTAATAATGTGCTAGTTAGCAAGTTTAGCAGCTGAACACGCTAAATGCGGCTAAAGTAAACAATCTCTCCGAGCAGCTCATGTCACGGTTCACAGATCTGCCGTGTTCTCACATCTCGTGATCTGTTGGTTTGTCATGTGATCGTGTGCTCGCTCAGCTGAGCTGCCAATCAGTCCGGCACAGGTGTTTCCCATTACCTCAGCCCATAAATACTCACCTCATTCTCTCTCCCTCGTCCGATAGTTCATCTGGATGTCGCGGTGTTGGATTTGTCTTCGTGTGTGTCAGTTGTTGGTTGGGATTATCTTCGTGTTGGATTTCGTCGTGTCTTCGTGTCTGCACCACCTGGACTTCAACCACCACGGGACTCACGCCACTTCACCATCTGCCATCTAGCCCCTGCCTCACCCAGCCGAGAGATTTCTTCATTTTGTGTTTTCATTCTGTTCCCACAATAAACCACCATTTTCACCTGCATTTGCTTCCTCCCTCATTTCATATCGTCACAGAACTATCGGACCACTCATGGAAGCAGCAGGCACCCCACAACCCACTCTGGAGGATTATGTTCAGGACTGCATCTCTCAGCTGGAGAAACAGGAGAAGTGCACGAGCGATGTTGGTTCCGCGATCCGTGCACTTGTGGGGCAGGTGTCCGAGTTGACCCAGCGTATGCAACAGCTGCAACCTCCCGCTGCGCCAGCCACACCACCCACGCCGCCCGCCCCTCTCGCTGCGGTCGGATCATCTGCCGCGGCTCTTCAACCGGAGCCCCGCCTTCCCCCGCCGGAGGTCTATAGTGGTGAGCCGAACTTCTGCCGAGCTTTCCTCACTAAATGCTCTATGCATTTCGCTCTCCAACCGCGCACGTTCCTTAGTGAGGAGAGCAAGGTGGCGTTCGTGCTCACCCTATTGACGGGGAGGGCGGCACTTTGGGGTACGGCGGTGTGGGAAAATCAAGATCCCTGTTGTGCCTCGTTCGCGGCTCTCTCCGCCGAGATGAAGAGGGTGTTTGACCGCGCGGCTTCAGGAAGGGAGGCCGCGCGGACATTGATGGATCTCCGACAGGGGGAGAGATCCGTCTCAGACTATTCCATCGAGTTTCGCACCCTGGCGGCAGAGTGCCAATGGAACGAGGAGGCGCAGTGGGATAGGTTCCTGCATGGGTTGGCTGATCGCGTCCAAAAGGAGATCTACGCCCTGGATCTACCCGCCGACCTCAACGGACTCATAGACCTTGCTTTGCGGGTAGACTCTCGTCTCTCCCGAGCTGAGCGGCGGGGATTATCCGCTCGGCTTCCCCCTGGGGAGGGAGTTCCACCTTGAGCCAGCGGCCGCGACCCGATCAGCCAGTACGACGAACACGAGCCCATGCAGGTGGGTCGAGCTCGGCTTTCTCGGGAGGAGAAGGAGAGGCGGAGATCCCAAGGTCTTTGCCTGTACTGTGGTGCGGGAGGACATTTTGCGTTTAACTGCCCGGTAAAAGGGCCAGCCCGACAGTAAATTTGAGGCTACTGTCGGGTGGGATCTCCGCTAAGAAGACCTCATCCAGCTCGACCTCCACGCTCCTCCCGGTCAGGTTAAGATGGCAGAATTATGATCATCACTGCACTGCACTTCTGGACTCTGGGGCTGAAGGTAATTTTATGGACTACAGTTTTGCACTCCGTAATCATGTTCCCCTCTCTCCCCTCACCAATACCATCGCCGTCTCCGCATTCAATGGCCAGATTCTACCCAAGATCACTCTCACCACAGACCCCATCACTCTCACTGTATCTGGCAACCACAGTGAGAGTATCCCCTTTTACATCTTGGACTCCCCTCATGCACCCGTTGTTTTGGGACACCCGTGGCTAGTCAAGCACAATCCCCGGATTGATTGGCAGCTAAAGTCTGTGTCTGAGTGGAGCATTAAATGTCATGAGTCTTGTCTTGTGTCTGCTTGTCCCTCTGTTTCTACTTCTATGTTTCAGGAGAAGGCGGTGGATCTGTGTAACGTGCCCGTAGAGTATCTCGACCTGAAGGAAGTGTTCAGTAAGTCTCGGGCTGCTTCTCTTCCTCCTCATCATCCCTATGACTGTGCGATAGAGTTATTGCCAGGTACGTCTCCGCCTAAGGGCAAATTATATTCGCTCTCCATTCCTGAGAGAGAGGCTATGGAGAAATACATTTCTGATTCTCTAGCAGCCGGGTTCATTCGACCCTCCTCTTCTCCAGCGGGGGCGGGGTTCTTTTTTGTGGGGAAGAAGGACGGATCTCTGCGACCTTGCATTGATTACCGAGGGCTGAATAATATCACGGTAAAGAATACCTATCCTTTGCCGTTGATATCTTCAGCTTTCGAGAGGTTGCAGGGAGCGTCAGTCTTCACTAAATTGGACTTAAGAAATGCATATCATTTGGTCCGCATCAGGAGGGGAGATGAATGGAAGACCGCCTTTACAGTTTTTCTCAGTCGCTTTGGTGCATTTCTCACAACACTATTTACATTTGCACAACAGTTAATGCATTTCTCAAAACAATTAGTACAAACTGCAAAACCTAGTTGATAACCTGCAAAAGCGTGTCACTTGCTCAAAATGGATAGCTCATTCCTCAAAAGCAAGTATTCATGTCAATGAAAGTGTCAGTGTCATCAAGATGAAAAGTCCTGACACCACTGTTTATGAACAAGATAGTCAAATGGCTTTGTCATGTTTTCATTATGACAGTTTACTCTGTAAATTTTTTTCAATGCAAAAAAGTCAGATTTTGGTGACACTTCCTGAAAATGCTCAAGACAGCACTATATACTATTTGCACAGCCATTTGAAAACTACAGTAAAGTTAGACATTACTGTATTTAGTGAGGTATCTGAGTACAAGACACTGAATATGTATGTTTCACATTTTTACTGCATATGCTCTTTGCAATTCTAATTTATTCAAAGCATTGTGCAAACGAATAAATACACCCTTATTTACAACAAACATAAACTCCCTTTGGGTAGAGCTGTGCACAACTGTAAACAATATTTCAGTACATATTGGAACTGAACCTACAACATACATAGGTCTGTAAATCATTCATGCACATTTGCAGAAATTGTTCAATTTAGAAGACATTTTCAGGAAAAAAAAAAGATTTAAACATTTGTATAAAATTTGCTTGACAGATTTTGACAACTAGTTCAACATTTTTGTATGTAATGACTCAAGCAATGAAATGAGGACTATTAGTTTTATATGGAATGACTATTCAGCATTCACAAGTTTAGTTAATTTTGACTGACATGACATAAGCAAATGATAATGTTATAAAACAGCAGAGAGTTGTATAAAAGCAATTGATGCATGTCCAAAAGCATTTGCAATTTATTGGAAAGAATGAGAAACTGCTACTATGATGTGCACAAATGACTAAATGTTGTGGAGGTTGAAGTAAATGTTGTGCAAATGTAAATAGTGTTGTGAGAAATGCACCAAAGTGACTGAGAAAAACTGTAATACCCCCAGGGGGCACTTTGAATACTTGGTCATGCCCTTCGGGTTGTCCAACTCCCCAGGGGTCTTTCAGGCACTTGTCAATGATGTGCTGCGAGACATGGTCGATCAGTTCATATATGTCTACCTGGATGACATATTGATTTTTTCCTCATCTCTCCAGGAACATGTGCAGCACGTTCGACGAGTGCTCCAGAGGCTGCTAGAGAATGGGCTTTTTGTCAAGGCGGAGAAATACGTTTTTCATGCACAGTCTGTTCCTTTTTTAGGGTACATCTTGTCGGCTGAGGGAGTTCGTGTGGATCCAGAGAAAGTTAAGGCTGTGGTGGATTGGCCAACTCCAGATTCCCGTAAGGCCCTACAGAGGTTTCTGGGGTTTGCCAATTTCTATCGGCGCTTTGTTCGCAATTTCAGCCAACTAGCCTCACCTCTGACCGCCTTGACCTCCCCCAGAACTACGTTCAGGTGGTCAGACGCAGCGGAAGCTGCGTTTGCCAAACTAAAGAGCCGCTTTGTTTCGGCCCCCATTCTAGTGACCCCTGATCCATCACGTCAGTTCGTGGTAGAGGTTGACGCGTCAGAGGTGGGGGTAGGAGCAGTCCTGTCCCAACGTTTGGCCACGGACGACAAGATGCATCCCTGCGCGTTTTACTCTCATCGTCTGTCACCTGCAGAGTCAAATTATGATATTGGTAATCGAGAGTTGTTGGCAGTCAAGTTGGCATTGGAAGAATGGCGTCACTGGTTAGAGGGGTCGGGAGTTCCTTTCATTGTATGGACCGATCATAAAAACCTCGAATACATCAGAACTGCTAAAAGATTGAACTCTAGGCAGGCTCGGTGGGCATTGTTTTTCGGACGTTTTAACTTTACACTTTCGTACCGTCCGGGTTCCAAAAATGTCAAACCCGATTCTTTATCGCGAATTTTTGACCATTCCGATCGCCCGTCCACTCCCGAGAGCATTTTTCCAGAAACGCTTATCGTTTCAACTCTCACATGGGAGGTCGAAACGAGGGTTAAAACAGCCTTAGAAGGGGTAACGCCTCCGGTCGCTTGTCCACCGAACCGCTTATTTGTGCCAGAGGAATTACGGTCCGAGGTTATTCAGTGGGGACATTGTTCTAATGTGGCTTGTCACCCAGAAGTTAATCGAACCTTACATGTGGTTAAGCAACGATTTTGGTGGCCGCTCATGGCTCGTGACGTTCGCAGCTTTGTCTTGGCTTCCTCAATTTGTGCCATTGGTAAGACTTCTAACAGACCCCCTGATGGGCTCCTTCAACCGCTGCCGGTCCCTTCGAGACCCTGGTCCCACATCGCGCTAGATTTTGTCACCGCCCTCCCGCCCTCCCGCCCTCCCAGGGAAACACGGTAGTTTTGACCGTGGTGGACCGATTCTCGAAGGCGGCCCACTTTATTCCCTTGCCCAAATTACCCTCAGCCAAGGAGACGGCGGTGACTGTCGTTGACCACGTTTTTCGGTTACATGGCCTCCCGACGGACGTGGTCTCCGACAGGGGTCCCCAATTTGTGTCCAAATTTTGGCAAGAATTTTGTAAATTATTGTTAGTCTCTCTTCAGGATTCCACCCTCAGACCAATGGTCAAACTGAGAGAGCCAACCAAGATTTGGAGAGAACGTTGCGATGTATGGTCACCAGAAATCCTTCCTCCTGGAGCCAACAACTCTCAATGGTGGAGTATGCCCACAATTCATTACCAGTATCATCTACGGGCCTATCACCATTTGAATGTAGTTTAGGGTACCAGCCACCAATTTTTCCTAGTCTGGAATCCAAAGTCGCGGTCCCCTCTGCCCACGCTTTTGTTCAGAGGTGTCATCGCACTTGGACTAGAGCCCGCAAGACTCTACTCCAAGTGGGAGCACGCACCAAGGCCAAAGCTGATCGCCACCGGTCGAGGCCTCCCGTATACGTCGTCGGCTCTAAAGTGTGGCTTTCTACCAAGAACATTCCGCTCCGATCCGTGTCGAATAAACTTGCTCCTAAATTCATTGGCCCATTTCCTGTCACCAAGATCATTAGTCCGGTGGCAGTCCGCCTCAAACTTCCTCCAGTATACAGGAGGATCCATCCCGTCTTCCATGTTTCCAAAATTAAACCCGTGTTTTTGCACGTATTAATCCGCCAGTCCCGGTTCCCCCACCGCCGCGACTCGTAGATGGGGAAACCACCAATTCGGTCAATCACATTCTGGACTCTAGGCGGAGGGGACACGGATACCAGTACTTGGTGGACTGGGAAGGTTACGGTCCGAAGGAGAGAAGTTGGGTACCTGCCAGGGACATCCTGGATCACTCTCTTATTGATGATTACAATCAACAGGTAAGGGGCTCTGGGAACGTCATGGGACGTTCCTAGGGGAGGGGGTACTGTCACGGTTCACAGATCTGCCGTGTTCTCACGTCTCGTGATCTGTTGGTTTGTCATGTGATCGTGTGCTCGCTCAGCTGAGCTGCCAATCAGTCCGGCACAGGTGTTTCCCATTACCTCAGCCCATAAATACTCACCTCATTCTCTCTCCCTCGTCTGATAGTTCATCTGGATGTCGCGGTGTTGGATTTGTCTTCGTGTGTGTCAGTTGTTGGTTGGGATTATCTTCGTGTTGGATTTCGTCGTGTCTTCGTGTCTGCACCACCTGGACTTCAACCACCACGGGACTCACGCCACTTCACCATCTGCCATCTAGCCCCTGCCTCACCCAGCCGAGAGATTTCTTCATTTTGTGTTTTCATTCTGTTCCCACAATAAACCACCATTTTCACCTGCATTTGCTTCCTCCCTCATTTCATATCGTCACAGCTCATCTCTCCACAGAGAGAAGAGAGGGGCGGGGCGGGCAGAACTCATTTGCATTTAAAGCAGCCTCGACCAGAATAAGATGATTTTTGCAGAGCTGATTTTGGCAAGGTAAAAAGGGTGTTGTTTTACACAACCATTGAGAATTTTTAACCAAAGTGTATTATAGACTTTTCATTAAGACCTTAAAGAATCATATCAACTTGTGGAAAATGGATATCTGATGACCCCTTTAAGAAATCAATTCCTGCAGGTCCCATTGTTATGCAAGTAGGTGGAAGCAAAGGTTTTTTTTTTTTTTTGTTTTGTTTTGTTTTGTTTTGTTTTGTTTTTTTTGTTTTTTTTTGGGGGGGGTTCTGAATCATTGATTGATTCACTCAACCAATTCATTCATTAAGGAACAATGAACATAACAAGATATTTGTCTTTATTAATCAGTCATGTACACATTGTACAGTTTCATCTGCACACTGTACAGTGACATCTGCATTTTATTTATAGGAGTAAATCTAATAAATTATAGTTTTGTGTGTGAACGGAACAGTACTCACTTTCGAAACTGTGATGTTTGACACTGTAGTAACCACTGCAACATTATGATATCTGGTCTTACACGTTTACTATCTGCATTTTATTTATTTTATTATTATTATTTTATTTTTTTATTTTACCAAAGTAATATTACAGTAACCAGAGACTCGTTATGTTTTGGCAACTTTACCAAAAAGTATTTTGTTGACATTTGGAGCTTTGCAGAGTACACTCCTGAAGTGTTGCCATGTCCACTTATTACACACAATACTTATTTAGCATCTTTGGGCTTGGCTCATAAAGCAATTCAAGATAAAGTGTTTGGATTTGAGTTTAAATTTGGTTACATAGGTGCAAATAATGTTAGATGCTATTTATACTAAGCGCAAATAGCAATAGATGCTATTTACACTAAATGAAAATAGCATATTTTCATTGCAATAGATGCTATTTACAGTATGTGTAAATAGCAGTATTTTTTAGCAGTATGTGTAAATAATAACGGATAGTGGTGGCAGATATCTGCACCTCAGTATTGCAGTACATTAAAAACAGAATGCAATAATAACATGTTGAGTATTAATTATTATTCTTATTAAAATTATTAAATGAATGCCATTTTATTGGGACAATACAGTCCTCCCTACACCTACCCCTAACCCTGCCTGATAAACACCTGTACAGCACTTTATTTTCCTCTGTCCATTTTTTTTTTTTTTATTGAAAATAAATGCCTTTCTGATGTGATGTGTGATGTGAAAGTGGAGAAGAATAAGTTCAGCACAAAGTTGATTGTGTCAAAATGTCAGTGTTACACGCTTTACTACTTACGCCACTGGAGCTAATGTTTGCAGATGTCTTTTGTAATGTTGTCTATCCCAACCACACAATGGTGGGCAGAGTTAGTGTAAATAGCCTCTGCCAACAAGGCAATCTATTTGCACTTGGTGAAAATAGACACCCTGATAAGGCTATTATGAGCTTGTCTTTTTTTTTTTTTTTTGCCAGCTAGTAGGAACTGGTGATTTTTTTGAACGTCACATACAGAACAGAGACACAACACTGATATACATTTAAATATGTCAGCAATAACTAGTTGTTCAATCTGGTTCCATTCACACTGCATATTATTTTTTTGTAGGTGTAGTCACACTGCCTGATTTTTTTTTTTAGTTAATTTGGTTACAGAATGTGGTTGTCACTACTGTGTATAAGGTGAACTTACAACTGCATTTAGCTGCAGTGTGTACATAACCATACTTAACTGATTTGTTCAAAACACTGAATCATTCAGGGATAAAACTCCACTATAGTGTGTTGCTTGCTTGTAAGATGCTCAGCACTGTTAAAAGCCAAATCCACCACCAACAAATCAGCAACTTGATATGTATGTATGTTTTATTGTTGTCCCAGGTCTGATCTAGACTTTCTATTTGTATTTGTGTGTGCAAATCTCTACAGGGCAGTATTAGAGAAACCTTGGTGTGTTACGAATGACACTCAAATGCAAATTATTTTGTTTCCATAAACAAAGCACGAAACACTGATAAACACTGGGTGTCTACAACAACGTGATTTTACACCCACAAAACCCAAGAGTATTTTATAATCTGTTTCAGCTTGTTTGGTTGGTGTGTATTTCAAGTAGGCCTGTGCATTACAAGAATTGCTGGTAGGTACTTAAGTCGTGTTAGAAGAAAGTTGCAGTATTACATAATGTTGAGACTAGCACACAGACATTCATTGATAATTCAGGCTTGTGGAAGAGACAGAGTCAGTACTTTGGCTTTCAGCCTCTAGGTACAGAGCTGTTTTTTCATTTCTCATTTAGTTATATGATCCAGTTGAGTAATTTAGTGCTTCAGAGATGAAGAGAGGAATTTATAAGCAGGAAGAATTGTACTGGGATGTGAAGACAGCACAGGTTTATATGTAGGGAATGAGAAATACTTTCAGGCACAAGCCTTTAGAGAACGGCAAGCAGGGGATGAAATCAACACCCGCTACCGACGAAATGCAGGTGCTTTTTGCGCAGTGGCAGGTAATGGTGCGCATTTGACTTGTAAGACATATCAGTTTTACACACAACAAGAAATGCTGTTGTTTAGATCATTTGATTATATTTGTAAATGTCAGGTTGGCTGTTTGGTGGAGTGTTTGTTCAAAATTCATGGCTCATACATACAGCCCATAAGTGTTTTATAGAAATAAAGTGCATAAGGGTTCTCCTTGTCACAATACGCTGTAGTAGGAAGCATGCTGGAGGCACAAATAAACATAAATGGTATTTAATAGGTAAAAACAGAGGTAAATCCATGATAGGAGCAGGAACCAACACACATACATCACAAACAGACCCGACAGGAGAAATGAGCAAACGGAAACTTAAATTCACATGGTAATTGGGAAACATACGTGCATGGGATTATAATTAAACTAAACGGGGACCGGAACATCACCAAATAAGGAAAACCAGGAACGGAAACAGGGGCAAAACAGGTCCATGATCCGGACATACCGCCCCCCTCCTGGAAGACGTGTCCTCGTGGCGTAGACAACAACAGAGGGAGGCATGGGTGGAAACCTGGGAGGAGGCTCAGGAGTAGGACAGATATCCAGGAGGAGGACAACAAACAGAGTCCTGAGTGGAGACAACAGAGGGAGGAGCCAAGGAGGAAGCAGGAGGAACCGGGGAGATGACAAGAGGGACCAGGGCCGACAAGATGGAGACAGGAAGGACTTGGTGCAGGAGGAGCCAGGTGGGATCCAGACCTGTGGTGAGCCCACCAGCACATCCTGATTTTGCTGAGTTAGATGTGTTCCTGGGTCAACATATTTTGTTGACCCTGTAACAACATTTTAATCTAAAAATTGAATCTTGACCACATCCCTACATCTAAACCTAACCTTACCCATGAGTAATCCCTAAAATCAGAGGGAATGATAGATGAATGACACTGATGTACAAGCACCAAACACTGATTGTAAGCCTAAACTTTAAACTGATTTTTAAAATCTGATAGGTTAATCACAGTGTTGTTCCAGGGTCAACAAAGATGTTGATCCAGGAACATGTCGTACTTGGCAAAATCAGGTTCTGCGAGCCCACCGCACAGATGGAGGGCTAAGGGTGAGAGGAGGGGCTGCCAGACGTCAGCGAGGAGGAGACAGGACCGGGTGGGAAGGTGGACATTTGTGAGCCTCCTCTGGGCTGAGCTCTGGCAAGGGAGCCCTCTCAGGGCTGAGCTAAGGCATGGCAGTTTCAGTAGGCTCCGATCAAGGTGGGAGGAGAGGGGGCAGGCCAGCATACATGTCCCTGTCAAATACACCCTCAGCCTCAAACAGTCCCAGATCCACAACCAGCTCACCCTCAGCTATGTTGCAGTGGGTGGAGCTCCTCTCCGTGATCGCACTGGCCTCGGCTTTTTCTCTCGTGGTGGGCGTTGTAGCCGGGTCACACACCTGTACTGACGTCATTCTTTGCTCCAGCTCTACGAAGATCTGTTGCTCTGTCGCTCCGTGCACCAATGGCTCATCAACATTGGTGAGCTTGTGCTCTCCATCAATGGTGGGTTTGAGCATGCGCTCCACGCAGCAGGGAGATGGTGAGCTGGGTGCTAGGTCTGGAGTGGCATTCTAGAGTGGACAGTGTCCACTCTACAAAGGCAGCAAAGTCCTCTTGAGGACCATCTTCAGACGATGGCGCTCTGCACGCGGTGTTTACACTGGCATCGTAGAACGCACAGAGCGCGTTGTCCGGGTAGCTGGTGGTGTTAGCTAGCAGCAGAAGATTTGTCAGAGATTTGTCCCCCTGCTCCAGCATGTATTCGGGACAAAGAAGGGCATCCGTGGAAACACAATGGAAACAAAAACTGTGCAAAAACAATAAATAAAAATAGGGTAGACAGTCAATCAAATGTAAGCATTCATTTTTGACAAAATCAGTCAAATATGAGCATTGTTAGCTGTATGCTAGCACATGGCTAGATAACAGATTTAAAGTCAGTCAGAAAACGTACATATTAATTTCATTCAGTTTATTTAAAGACTTGATTTCCTGTTTTGTGTCGCATTGACATGCGCAACTAATCACAGACTAGACGTGACAATTATCTGCTCATCTTAAAGTTGTTTGTTGAAGATGGTGTACACACTTGAAGACAGGTTTGCTACATTTCAGCTGTGACTACTCAGTTTGAGTTGCAAGAGGTTTCACAAGTATTTACACTAGAAGAGTATCAGTGTCTGTCATTGTTTATGGTTTGCACTGTAAAAAAAAAGTACTGGTAGGCTAATTGTTCATGAGGACATCTTCTGTTACATCTACAGACATTTCCTTTAAACCTAAAATGAAATATATCATTCAAAACAGAGGAAAACAACTGTGATAGATGAATATGTGAAATCTTTTCATATTAACATATTGTGCTGTATTAATATATTAAGCATGAGGAATACTACTGCGCTAAAAAGGACAACATGTTTGCACTTTACACAATACCTAAAGTCATTTGTTTCCATTTATTTAGAATACCACATTGTTACTTAGTTGACTAATAAGCCACTTACAGCTGAACCACATTTATGGGATTCTAGACATTAACTGATGTACAAACAGCTGATGTTATTTGTGGACCCTAATTAAATTAGTGAAACATTAAGTATAAAGCACAAAAGCTGCATATTTCTAAAGAGAGAAATAATGGAAAGTTACAAATACACTAGCATCTGCAGTAATTATTTATTTCTGGGCTGGATATAAATAACTATTTAAAACTGCTTAAAGCATAAAGCTATAAAGCATTCACAATGCTACAACATTATCTTTTCTACATAAAAGATTTACATATATATATATTTCCAGTTTATGAATTCAATTCAACGCCCATCATTTCTGCAGCAGAGCATGTTTTCTTTCTGGCGTTCCTCATGATTATGGGATTACAATTCCCTTTTGACTTATAGACAACCACTTACCAGTTCTCCTCACAATTTATCACTGAAGCGTTTCAATCTCAAAGATGAGAACTTAATTACTTCCCTGCTTTTCTTCACACCCGTTTTCCCAAAGCTAGAAAGAAATAAACTAATTAACAACTTACATACCGCAACATACACCCTCCCTCCAATAACATGAAAATATGTGTCTCATTTTGCATTTACTATGGTGTAGACCAGAAAGTTGCATTAGTAAAGACACAAGCAGAGTTAAACTTTGTAAATAGTCTCGTCCCCCAGGGCTGCATGTGAGGGCCACAGTACACTGCAGCCAGATGGAGTTTAGAACTCTGTCTAATCATGCTGATATCGATTTGTGTTGTGGAACTGCTTTGAAACATGACTCATACCTGCACATGTGAAGTCTTCATTTCAAAGAAAGCCATCCATAATACCCAATTATCGGTTGCAATTGGACTTGCAATTGTTAGTTTTGAGCATCCATGGAGAGCAATTAGGCAAGATTTGGTTTGTATTATTCAAGTTCTTCTTCCGGATCATAATGCACTGTATCAAAATATTATTTAGTTAGAAGTATTTATTTCTAGTGAGGCACAAAACATCACATTACACTGACATATGCAAACACATTGAAATGTCACATTGCTTGGCTTAAGGTGAAGCATGAATACTGAAAATTCTGTGACAACCTGATGTATGTCATTAGATCATGCTTTAAATCAACTTTGACATGTGTGAACAATACATCAGGTTATCATTGAAAATGCAACGTGCTGGTGGCCCTGAAATACTTAAAAAACGTGAGCTGGTCACGCCGGCATGACCGTCGACCCCAGGGAGTTAACACTCAGTGTTCGACAAATCACATAGATGTTAACACCTGAGCTTTGTAGTTGCATGCAACAGTCTGAAACACTGCTGAATATTTGTTATCAACTAGATGCATTTCCAGTCCTCTGTATCAAGCCCTGACAGTATGAGGGAGTGAGAGCTCATTGTTACTGACAGTCGGAGGGAACACAAGCAGAGAGCCAATCTCTCATTGATATTGTGGTGCAATGCACCATGCATCTACTAGTAAGATCCACTGTCAACCTCTTCCTTTGCCGGGCCCCCATGTACAATAACTACAGCAACTGACAAGAATCTTGGACATGTCGGGCCTGCGGTGGCTGTGATAGTTGAAGAAGCTGTGGAGAGGGTTCGGAAACATGCCAACCATCCATTTCTTTTGCTTCCCTTACTGTCAACATGAATCACATGTCTACAAACCAATGCTGCTAGAGATTTCAAGTGGCTAAGATCCATGAGCCTGTGGGCCCATGACTGAGCCAAACATCTGAGTAATGATGCCTCAGAACAAAAAGTCATATTACTCATTCAGGAGTTTGTAAGCTGTAGCAAGAGACAGTCTCAGTGGGTGTGGTGTCAGACCTCAGAGTGACATAAGTTTTATATAACAACAACTAAAAAGAAAGCCATCAGGCACTGACTTAAATAAAAGGCATCCTGATCAAAGATTATAAACCAGAAAGTGCAAAACATCTGGTTTTAGCAGCCACAGGTCCAGGCATCCTGGTCCAGTACCCACAACATGTGGTTTTCAGTCCAGGATTTGGACCTGCCAACTTGTCCTTGGAACAGGATTCTCACTCCCTTCACAGACTTTTGAGGACACCTTTGAGCATGTGCAAGGGAAGAATCCAATCTCCTGAGGTCTACTGGCAGTTTAAGGCAGTGGTGATGTAGCACCATAACCTTGTACTCCAGGGGCTGGTGGCACCAGCTAGATGTAAAAAGTTGGGTGTACATCCTATGCTGGGCTTTGCAATGTCCAGCTTAATGATAAATGTTTACACCTGTTGCACCAATTACTAAGTACAAGCAGGCGCAACTATGCCTGGCATAGATGATGCATGTCCATGCCAACATATTATCCTGCAGTGACAGCTGAGACGACATTCACGCTGCAACAGCTACAACTAATAAAGGACTGAATTGCTGAATAACAAGTGAAGCCACTGCACCATAATTTCATTGAGTAAGCATTTCCTAACAAGTCCGCTTTTTTATATTTGAAGTCTCCTTTCACATATTCATGACATATTTTGGTCACACTTTATTTTAAGGTCCAGTTCTCGCTATTAACAAGCCATCAACCCCTCAGTAAACTCCTAATTTGCTGCTTATTGATAGTTAGTAAAGTAGTTGTTAAGTTTAGGTATTGGATAGGATTAGAGATGTAGAATATGGTCATGCAGAATAGGTCCTTTATAAGTACTAATAAACAGACAATATGTTAATAATAGGCATGCTTATAAGTAACTAGTTAATAGTTAGAATTGTTCCCTGTACTAAAGTGTTACTGATTTCTTCAAACAAACATTTAAAAAGGCTGGCATGGTTAATGAAAAATGAATGGTACAGTTTTTTCTAATAACCGCAGATCATTTGTAATATTTTACTGCATAATTACTTACTCATAAATTTGTTTTGTGTTATGTCAATTACTGTCGGCAGTGTGGCCTATAATGAGCTTCACGATTGATATCACTTATCCTGCCCGAGAAGACCATAAACATTACAGTTTACATCTGCAGTAATAATTAATTAACAGACATGAATCACAAAACATCTAATGTCCAAGCAAATTATGACTTTTCACTCTACACCTACCTTAGGGTGACCAAGATCTGCCACTTCCCGGGGACACGTTTTGCCCAGGATTTGTAAATTGCCTAAAATAACCAGGTGTTTGCACTGCATTCAAAGTACTGCAAGAGCTATAGAGAGCAGAGTAGATGGCTCCTTATGCTTTCGGATCGTTCTCGCAGTGAATCTGTACACCGATCGATCGGTGCAGCGCAAACAGCTAACACCTGGTTATTGGTTAAAGTGGCACATCTGGCCACCCTAGCCTACCTTTGACTAGGTGTAAGATTTAGCCTCACACATAGCACTACACCTAGATGGTGCAACAGGAGTTAATTCTATTTATGACTTAAAGCGCAATTTAAGTCCAGTCTTGTCTTACAACCGGGTGTATGTCCAGCTGGTGCAACCGGCCCAAAGGATGTGCAATCTTGCTCCAGGAGAACCAGTTTCTTGTAGAGATTAGCTCCATCACACCTGCCTTCTAATGTTCCTGAAACCTTGATAAGCTGTTTTAGGTGTTTTTAATTATGGATAGAGCTAAATTCAGCTTGAAGATGGCCCTCCAGGTGCAGGATTGGACACCACTTTTGTTCTTACAGTCATGACCAAAAAAATTGGCACCCTTGCAATTCTGCAACACAGAAAATTAAAACTTATCTCATTTTTTTTTTTTTTTTTTTTTTTTTTTTTTTTCTGATTGCAAATGTTTTGGTATTCACTTGCTTAATGTTTTTGTTTGCATTGCAACAACACACACACACACACACACAACAGAGAAGAAAAGAACTCAAGAATGGACTGGATAAAATTATTGGCACCTTGTCAAAATTGTAAAAAATAATTGCTTTTCAAACATGTGATGCTCCTGTAATTTGTATTTAGACACACCTGTGGCAAGTAACAGGTGTGGGCAATATGGTAATCACACTTGCAACCAGTTAAAATGGAGAACCTTTGTGTTCTGTGTCACACTGAGCATGGAGAAAAGAAAGAAGTGTAAAGAGTTGTCTGTAGATTTGAGGAAAAAAAATTGTGGAAAAACATGGACAATCTCAAGGCAACAAGTCCATCTCCAAAGATCTTAATGTTACTGTGTCCACTGTGCACAATATCATCGATAGGTTTACAGTCCATGGCACTGTAGCTAACCTCCCTGGACGTGGATGGAAGAGCAAAATTAATAAAAAAATTACAACAAAAGATTGTTCAAATGGTGGATAAAGGACCCCAATTAACTTTCCAAACTAATTCAAGCTGATCAGCTGACACAGGGTACAACAGTGTCAGTGTCAGTGATGGTCGCCAGGAGGACACCACTGCATATAAAAGCAAGACTGGAGTTTGCCAAAACGTATGTGACAAACCACCATCCTTTAGAACACCTGTGGAGAGATCTCAAAACAGCATTCGGAAGAAGACATGCTTCAAATCTAAACGACCTGGAGCAGTTTGCAAAAGAAGAGTGGTCCAAAATTCCAGTAGAGAGGTATAAGAAACTCATTCATGGTTACAGCCAGCGACTGATTTCAGTTATTTTTTTCCAAAGGGGGGTGCTACCAAATATTAAGTTAAGGGTGCCAATAATTTTGTCCAGTGCATTTTTTTGGGGGTTCTTTTCTTCTCTATTTTTTTTTTTGTGTTGTTCCAATGCAAACAATAAAATAAACGTGAATACCAAAACATTTGCAACTGCAGCAATTTTCTGAGAGAAGGGTTGCATTTTCTGAAAAAATGTAGTGTCGATGTACCCTGAGCACAATTCAAAAGCTTAAGAATCGTTTGCTCTCTAAACACTCTTGTGGTGCTTTGGCTTTGTGTGCCAGCCGGTTGGCGCTGATGCATCTCGAGCAAACCTGGTGAGTTTGTGTTTGGCGCTGACGCTCTAGCGTTGCTGGGAAAGATGAGACGTATTTAGTGATGTAAGACCTGGCTCTGTGGTGCTCTCTAGCCTGTGGAAAGGCAAACTGGTTCTTGTTTCATCTCTGAAATGGCAATAACACTGGTTCTGAACTAGCACCCGGTTCATGCTGGTGGATAAAGGGTAGTATACCCCTTCCTCTGCAGCAGAGGTGCCAAACTCTGGTCCTGAAGGGGTACTGTCTTGCAGACTCTGGTTCCAACACTCCTGCCTGTAGTTTTCAAATAGTCATCATGTCCTAAATTGCCTGTTTCAGGTGTTTAATTAGGAATAGAGCTAAACTTGTTGGAAGGTGGCCCTCCATGAGCAGGATTGGACAGCCCTAGTTTACTTATATACCCTTTGCTCTACAGCAGAGGTGCTAAACTCTGCTCCTGAAGGAGTGCCATCTTGCAGAGTGTAGTTCCAAAAATGCTCCAACACTCCTGCCTATAGTTTTCAAATAGTCCTTTAGTCCTTGACTTTCTGGCGTGTTTAATTTGGGTCTTGACTAAACTCTGCCGGAAGGTAGTTCTTCAGGAGCAGGATTTGACAACCCTGCTCTACAGCATACCCATAATAACAGCACCTGACAAGAATTTTGAGTTGCAGTGTCTGTAGTTGTTGCAGGTAGAAGCTATGCAGAGGATTCAGAAACATGCCAAACAACATTTCTTCACTTCCTCTACTGTCAACATGAATCACAAGTCAACATGAGTCTGCAAATGCAATGCTCTAAGAGACACTGACTGGATAAGATCCATGAGCCTATGGGCCCATGACTGAGCCAAACATCTGAGTAATGTTGCCTCAGAACAAAAAAGTCTCATTCAAGAGATCATAAGCTTTAGTCATCATTCTAATCGTTTTTAGCAGAATCAGATGATGTTCAGGAAGCAGGAAAGGTATGCGCAAACACGAATCTAAAGTAGAGAAACTCATAATTTACCCATGGGATGCAGGGACGTGTTTCGTGGATTGAGGCTAGGTCATCAGTCATTGTGCACAGTCACTGATCTATTTCAGCTAAGAGAATGTTTTGGCATGCAAGCAAGAGGACCAGAGCTGTAGCTCATTATTCAGAACACCCAAGTTGCTTCCCAGAATATCCAATGAAATCTCAAAGACTTGTTTTTTATTTGTTGTAAAATTGCATTGTAACCTTGAGAATATGTCTTCTCTGAAGACAGAGCAAGTGTCTCAAAGATGATGGCCTATATTTCCTTAACTCTGGTTGTGACATAAAGACCTTAGGGGTCCCATAAATCATAACTGAGCATGACAGCGTTCCTTTTGATCCCTGCACACCTCCCAGCTCTGTATTGAATAGGAACCCTGGATGGGTTCATTGGATGTAAGTAAATGCTACTGTGGAGAGTGCCTCTGTGATTTTTGGAGAACTTTCTCAACCTTGTGGTTAACCTCTCTCTACCACATACTTTCTTTTGAACCTTATAGAAGCATTTTTTTTTCCAATGTTTTTGTTTTGTTTTGTTTTTTTACAAACAACAAAAGAGAAAAGACCACTAATAAGCAAATCTGTTTCTAGTTTCTCTGTGGAATTCCTTATGAGACCAAACAATATACATAAAGTCATGTTTAACATTGCCGCATGATAACTAACAGGGAATACCTGCTGTTTAAATGCAAAGTGCTCCATCTGTCAGTTCGTGTGCTACACGTTGCTCTTACATCAGGATCATCGTGATCCAGATGCAGTTTGACAGCCTCTGCCGGAGCGTACAGGTTATTCCTGTACGAGGTGTGCAGGTCACAAAGTGCTGCTGCTATCGAGAAGGAAGCAACACTGCTCAGATTTAACCTATTATACAGACTGAATTATTTGAAATAATAAGCAAGTTTTCCTCAAGAAAACTATGGAACTGAACTAAAGCCCCCGCAAGAAATTCAATTAAGGAAGTCTTCGACATAATTCAAGGGTATTTGTGTGTGCTGTCTATAGGGATTTTGGGGGCTTTAGCAAATCAGAGTATTTAGGCTTTATTCAATTAGCTCTTGGAAATGCTTTTTCAAAGGTCAGACGGGGAAGCGAAACAAACAGTGCTCTGTTTATGTGCATTGAGAGGGTCCTCTGCTTCACCCCCCCTGACTTGCATTTAAAGCAAGTGGCATTAAAATGAACCACAGTGGTGCCAGTTTTCTTGTTTTGAAGCAGTGCCAGCTTTCATTTTGTTCCTGCTCTGCCTGCTCGTCTAAAACTGATTATGTACCTATAATGGTGCCAATAATAGAAACAGTGCAGCTGCTATATATCTCTGAAAGTGTGATTCATGTAGTTCTAGATGATATCGGATCGGTTGGAACAGGCATGAAATTAACTTGCAACTAGTCAGAGAGATTAGCTGTTAGTCTCCGTTGGGCACACTTGAATAAATGTTAATAAACACAGCTGGCCAGGCTGCTTGTCATGTCTGAGTTCCAGACTGCTAAAATTCATTTTGGAACTATGACTGACGGAAATTAAACTGGACCTGTGGGGAAGTTTCTCATAATTGCTTTTTAGAATGGCTGCTGACAAAAGTATGCGAGTAGAAAGAACAGTTCTTCCTGTTGAAGAAAGAAGTATTATGGCTTTTTGTTCTGCACAGTTTTGTTCTACACAAGTCTTAGCCTTGTGTATTTGCAAATAAACAAGCATTGGGCCTTTTCAAGAGTAATAGTAAGTGGTTTTATTGTTTTGAGTTCAGCTGAGCTGTTGATGTTGAATGTAAAAAAAGAAATGTGGAAACTTGGTGGTCCTAGTTGGTTTACCCTTGCATTGGATCTATGTTAGAAATTTCTGCAGCTTGTGTTTGTTTATCACAGACTGTCAAAAACTGTCAAGCTGTTTGAGGATCAAGTCAGCCTGTACAATAAACTTATAGGCTGAGAACATTTCCAGGGTAATTACAGACTCGAGGGTCTGAACACAGTCAAATTCTTAATTCTGGAGGGTTTTTTGTTTGTTTGTTTATTTGTTTGTTAATCAGAATTAACTGTTAAAGGGTTCCTATTATGTTTTTTCCCTTTTTGAATTTTAGTGTGTGGTGTGTATGTTTGGGCATAAAAAAGATCTACAAAGTTACGTATCTCAAAGTCCACTCCAAAGGGAGATATTTTGTTTTTTAAAAAATTCCTTGAAGAACTACAACGAACGGCTCCTTTGGACTATAGCGTTTGTTTTTATGGGTGCTGTGATGTCACAACGCGGCCCATTAGAATTACAATGTAAAAGATTACTATTGTGTACATAAATATAAAAATGCCTACATGTCATAATGGATAGTCAGTCGCTTTCTTATGCAAGCTGTTTTTTGGTTTTACTTTTGCTTTAGAAAATGATCACGTTCAGCAAGGAGGGGAGAGTTTTGAAAGGGGGTGCACAGTAACTCATCTGAGTGGGCTCGGCCCGTGAATACCCTCCTTTGCGCCAGTCCTGCTCTCTTTAGAAGCGTTTAGATATTGTTCTCTCAAATTCCACTGTGTAAATAGCGAATCCGCCATGGCGCGAGCGCAACGCGCTCTTAAAGGGAATGGAAGATCAGACTCTGATTGGTTTAATGCGCGTTACGCCCAAAACACACCCACGACTCATTAAGAGAATAGGGACAACCCTTTTAGACCATGTGCCCGGTGCACTGACCATTTTTTCCTTAAAATAGCAAAAGTGGATTCAGACACACCTCAAGTGCACCTGCGCTGTGTGCTTTAGACTATGTGCTTAGATCGCTAAAATAGGGCCCACAGATTCATCATACAGTGTAGATAGCCTCATTTATAATGCAGGTGTTTTTTTTTAAATGCCTAAACTTGCACTAGACTAGGCTAGGCTAATGAGTGATGATGTTCTTTGATAATGTTCTTTGTTTGTTTTCTTTAGCTGCTTTTTGAATTACTAAGGAAATGTAAGCATAATAATTAGTAACTTACAATGTTTTTATTCAATTGTTGTCATGTTAAATACTAATTAAGTCATATTAAAAACATTAGGCTGCTTTTAGCCTTATGCTGGAGCTGGTTTCGGGCAATGAAACTAAGTGTGTAATTAATTAAATAAATTAGCACAATATTATCATGTATCGTCGATCTCGCAGACTGACAAGGACCCAACACTACTGTAGCATCAACTGTACCTTAATATATTCTTAACTATAATGGAGTAGACTGAACTTGCTGCTTTGGCAAAGGGTTGTGGCAGTACTGAAACACAGTCTAAGCTGTTTGCCAATCACAACGCATTGGGACAGCTAACCAATCACAACACATTTCGCTTTCCGGAAGGCGGGCCTTCATCAAACCCAGAACTGATCGAGCCATTTGTGCCAGGCTGGGAAGAAAGCTATTGTAATAATGTAAATTATGTGAAAAATAATGCATACACCCCCAAAACAAGACTTTGTAAAACAGCATAATAGGACCCCTTTAAGCTTTGGAGACAATGTATACACTTATACTCTACCCTATATACATACACCACCTACATTTGAACAGATAATTCTTTGTTTCATGACTATAAATGACAATTTTTAATTGGAACATACTAACATTCTACCCATGCACTATAAAATAACGATTGCTCCTGCTCCTTATCTTGATACCATCACATGGTAAAATTTTTCCCACAATGACTTAAAGGATTAGTTCACTTAAATAAAAATGTCCTAATGATTTATTCATCCAAGATGTTCATGTCTTTCTCTCTTCAGTCGCAAAGAAATTAAGGATATTTGAGGAAAACATTCCAGAATTTTTCTCCATATACTTCAATGGCGGCAAACAGGTTGAAGGTCCAAATTGTAGTTTCAGTGCAGGTTCAAACACATATATATACAATCCCAGTTGAGGAATAAGGATCTTATCTGTTAGAGTTAGAGTTATACTTTATTGTCCTCTGCAGGAAATTTGTCTTGTTTTTAAACACAAATGCTCGTCTTTAATGCACTGTGTAATCACGTTAAAAAATTTACACACGGTTAATTCATTGTCTGTGTACTCTTGTTCAAAAAGGTAGGGTAGGCCAAAAAACTCTCTCATTTTCTTCTTCAACTTCAAAATAATCCAACATTGTTATTTTACCTTTTATTGTAAAGGGTGTTTGACTTACTTTGCATGTTTGCATGTTTACTTCCACCTACATCATGCGTGACCTTTCTAACGTAATGCGTGAAACCAAACTAGTGGAATCACATTTGTGGTTTGCGACTGAAGAAAGAAAGACATGAATCTTGGACATCTTGGAAGACATGAGGTCAAAAATGCTGAATAAAAAGGTAAAATAGTATTGAACTTTTTTGTTAGTATACTTGTTCATGACCGCCTTTCACTTTTTGGATCTCCATATTATTTTCATGCACATAACTTCTTTATAAAGTTCCACCTCTCTCCATCACAGTGTTCATCCCTCAGGTGAATGTGAACTTTGATTTTAAAAAGGAGTTTCAAAAGTATAATCTTGAAAGACAGATCTCACAAACCAATTGTATAAACTCATATTGTGTTCCCGCCACGGTTGTGGCCTAAATGATAAAACTCTACCATCCTTTTATCTTTTTTATGAAAGAAGGAAGACTGTAAAAGTTAGCATGTTAATGCATGTGATTAACTGAATATCTTTAAGGCCATTAATTTTTAATTGTGTAACAGGTGTATTGAGATATTATTATGGATAATGTATTTATAAAACAAACCCAGATGGGACATTAAGCAAAATAAATTTGCATATATGCTAATATGTAATTAAGCTCAACAAGTGAATTATCACCCACGGATGAACAACTCTCACATACAAATGTGAACATCAGTGAAAGTTTAAATGTAAGATTATGTCCATGAAGTGTTGGGAAATCTGCACTGTAAAAAATTTAAAAGTAAAAAAAAAAAACAGTGAAACGCATGGCAGCATAGGGTACCAAACACTTACCATTAATGGAAATAATGGTTAAAGACTGTTTTTTAAAAAAACCATCAATGACTGGCAGAAGCAGCTTCCAAACAAAAACTGTAAAATGCAGTTAATCACTAGCTGGCAACAACACACATGCAAATCCAAAGTCAAAGCCTTTAAATAAAATGACATGTAGCATAAAAATAACACTTTATTGTCTTCTTCTGGACTAAAGTACACGCTCTACTCTTCAGCACACTGGTAACCCACAAAACTCAGACAACAGAAACACTTTAAATCCCAAAAGAACATGAAACACTTAACAGAGCTCTCTAGACCACAGCATCTTCACTTAATACAAACCAGTCTGACTTTGTTTCTTTCATACAAAACTTCTTATTGAGAATTAACTGAGGTTTAGATGTTGATGTTTCATTGAAATTAATAAAGTTTGATGTCACCGTTGTGGAGATAAGCATTTGCTTTAGTTGGGCTCTTGACCCTTGATCTTCTTAAATTCTTTTTTTCTTTCCTGGTTGCTGTAACTGTGTGTTTCTAAAGCACATTTGTTATGGTAAAACCAGCAAGACAGGTTCTGATCTGATGATGCTGATTAAATTATCATCAATGAATAACCAGTTTTATCTGTCCAGATCAGTTTTTGCTATAACCAATGTACCTTAGAAACACATAGTTATAGCAACTAAAGAAAAACTGAAATTACAGTACAAAGACAAGGGTCAAGAGCCCAAATAAAGCAAATGCTTATATTTACAATGGTGTCTACAAAATTTATTAATTTTAATAAAACATTAACATCTGAACCTCTGTTAATTCTCAATAAAAAGTTTTGTATAAAAGAAATAAAGTCAGACTGGTTGGTAATATGTGAAGATGCTGAGATCTGTAAGTATTTCATGTTATGCTGCTGTCAGTCATGTGACATTTAATTAATTAATTAGTTAATGAGTTAATTTACAATGAAGGTGATTGATTGAAATAATTTAGGAAATGTCTGTAAATTAACATTGTTGTTATATTATTTATATAAAGAGATTTGACTTTAATTTAAGGATTTTGTTTGGCACCCTGTGATTTTATTATTATTTATTTTTATTTTTTTTGTTCATTTTCATTTTTTGTAAGTTTACATACATTTGTTTGTAATTTAAGAAAACAGAAAACATACTGTATAAAAATACAGCAGTTTTTCTGTATAAAATGTGAATTACTGTAATTTGTCATTAATGCCATAATACTTAAAATAACAGCCAAGTTTTTAATTTAGAGATAATTGTATAGAGTTTTGACTGGAATTCAAAATAAAAGAAAAGTTTTGTAAAAGTTTTGTAAAAGTTTTTTTTTTTTTTTTACAGTGTGTGCTATGCTTGAATTATTGCAGCGTTTCTTTATTATGCTCTTCTTGTGCACTTATAGTTATCTGTTTTATATTGCAGCACATTTCTATCTGTCTTTGTTATCATGAAGATTCCAAGTTATGGCTACGTTTACAAGCACACTTTTTGGTTCAGTCAGATTAAATTCATTCAAACTGAGGAATCAGAATATAGTATTTACATGAACACTAAATAAAGTGATCGGGTTGATGCGCATAACATCAACACTTCATTGTCTTCGTCTGGACTAAAGCACACGCTCTACTCTTCAGCACAATGGTAACCCACAAAACTCAGACAACAGAAACACTTTAAATCCCAGAAGAACATGAAACACTAACAGATCTCTCTAGACCACAGCATCTTCACTTAATACAATACTAATACTTAATATGTTTATATGTCACATGCTTTAAATCGGAATAGATTTTTTTTTCTCACTGTTTGCACATAATAACCACTCTTCTACATCGTTTCTTTATTTGTTTTTAACAGCAGAATTAATAATGTTGTCTATTTCTGGATAAATATACATATAAACCGCTGTGCTGTGCTACTCATATTTATCATGCAGTAAAAAATGCCACTCCCCGCGCCCAGACGGGTTGCCTGTGGATGAGAATCCAAAACAAGGACTGGTGGGTCATGCTCCACTTTACAGACGCCGAGTAAAAGGAGAGTTTTATAATGACAGGACACACATTTATGTGCATCATTGCACATGCACAGTCCTTTCAGTTTCGGTTTTCAATCTGATTGAGTGTTTACACTCTCAATCATATTAGAAAAGGAATAAACCACCCCCTACAATCCAATCGAAATTTAATTCTGATCCAGCTCAATCAGATCGATTAAACCCAGAACTATTTGAGCCTTTAGTGCCAGGCCGGGAGATATGTATTTTAATAATGTAAATTATGTGAAAAATAATGTACGTAAAATAACGTTTTTCGAACCATCAGTCCGATTACAAGTGGATTATTTGGGTGCATGTAAACGCATTGCAAGTAGCATTCTATACATGTTGCTGGTCTGAAATAAATAGCAAAATAAAAATAAAAAAGAGTTGGAAAGATGCGTTAGCTAGGCTCAGCTCTGTGATGTAAAGCATCAAGCACACATCCTAAAGCGTATTTTGCTGACACAGGGCTCAAGCCTGTGAGAAATGAGATATTGGGGTGCACTAAAGATGGCGGACTTAATTAGGTGTATCAGAATAAATGCTGTGTTGTTAGCACAAAAATAAGACTGTTTGGCCCAGAAAAAAACAGGAGGCAATCACTTCCACCCTGCCATTACCATAAACTGTTTTGAATTATGCAAAGAAAGGAACATAATTAGTTCCTCTGGTGCGAAAGCAGAGACAGAGGTGGATATACTGTCCCACATCTTTGCAAACAGAAAAAAAAAAACTGCTCATAAAAATAGACTGCTTTCATGTGTGCGTGTGTGTGTGTGTGCAATACACAGCCGTTCTCTGGTGCACCCAGAACAAAGTACAGAACAATAAGACTTTTTCTTCCTAGATCAAGGGGAATCATTTTTTTAAGAAGCCTGACTTCATATACTGCTTTCTCTGATACATTAGTCATTGTACAAAGATCCCCAACCCCTCATGTTTTGAAACAAAAGCTTCCCCAGCTTAACCCAGAAAAAGGATGACAAGCATTAAGTTATTTATTATTTGAATAGAGAACAATGGTTTTGTTTGCCAGACTTGCACCAGGTTGCATCAGTTTCTGTTATGCCATCTGCAGTTCTTACCCTTTGTAGACCTCAAGAGCGAGACCTTGATAGTCAGATCGGCGTTTGGAAACTCTGTGTTATTTTGATGATACCTCATACCCTTCTCGTAATGTTCAACAAACTTCACTGTCTCAAACTTTAAATATAGTCTTCAACCAGGTGAGGTTAGATACCTGACAGTCAGTGACAAATAAGGGTGTTCATGATAAGGACACAGAAACATATTTATAAAATCTATTTTTAAACACACATGGTGTTTATTGGGGGTTGAGAAATGTTGTAAGTCTACAAACATCAAAAACCTGTGATGTTCATTTTTAGAGAAAATAAACTTAATAATATTTATCAATGTTTAGGTTTAGAAATGTATGAATATTTGTGGATGATGCTAATTGGGTCAATATCACCATAGAGTGCCTTTCAACCCTCACAATACCCCAAAATTTTGGTCTTAAATTTCCATTCGCTTTATGTCATGTCATAAATAGTAAACACTCAAGTACTATATAAACATATTAGCTGAGCTCCCACACATTTTTTAGATAATTATGGGCCATTATTCAAAGCATAAACCATAAGATATGGCCACCCTGTCATGGACATATATATTACTGTTAAATACGTTTTCATTGCAATATTAAGATATTTGATATTTTCTGAATAAATGATATTTTCTGAAAAGTATAATGTCCCTTTCCTAAACAGGGTTATTATTTTGCTTTCAAATTATAAATACATAAAAGATTTTTATGTAAACCGTTTTTAAAGAAACTCATACAATTCACGTTTTTTTTTTTTTTCTTCTAGACTTAAAGGGGTCATCGGATGCCCATTTTCCACAAGTTGATATGATTCTTTAAGGTTTTAATGAAACGTCTCTACTATACTTTAATTAAAAATTCTCAATGGTTTTGTAAAACAACACACTTTTTACCTTGTCAAAATCAGCTCTGCAAAAATCATCTCATTCTAAGGGGTTGTTCCTTTAAATGCAAATGAGCTCTGCTCACCCCGCCCCTCTCTTCTCTAAACATGACGATCATGTTTACTTTAGCCGCATTTAGCCGTGTTTAGCCGCTAAACTTCAGACAGGCATCTGAGAACGGCTCGATTTGAAAAAGGTGATATTATTTTTACAGATTAATTAAAAACCACTGCATGGATTTTAATCATTATAGAGCAGATTTGTACATACACTGCCAACACACATTAATGTTCAAACAACATGAAAAAGTGAAGTTTGCATCCGATGACCCCTTTAAATGAACAATAGCCTTTAAAATGACTTAAAATACATATATAATAGCAATGAAGCAATAATAATTAGTTAAAATAAAGTGATAAAAGCAAGTAATCATATGGTTTTATTGAACAAAACTGTTAAAATACACTGTTAAAATACATAATGTATTATAAACAATAGCACTAATGTACATTACGCATTATATCAAATGTCTGCAGAGGGCGCCAATGGCCTGATGACTGTTTTTACACTCTACTGCGCGATCAAATCTGTGTTTAATATTGACTCAACAGCATATAATTCAAATGTCCACTTAATCTTTACTATTTGTCCTTTTCTTTATGATAGAAAAGCTAAAGCCACTGTAATTTTCTGAATGTGGACAAATGTGTAAACTCAGAGTGAGGGTTTACTCTTTTATTTTGAAATCGTGATGAACAGCTTGCATATTGAGAAAAATTATGTATTCTCCTGTGTTTGCATAGGTTTATAAATGGTTTACCTTACAAATCTAATGAAACAGCACACATTGCGTTCCCAGATGAACGTTATAATAAGCCCAAACTCACAATAACATGCAGAGATGGAATTTGAGACGCTTCACACATGAAAATGAAAACAGTTTGTGTAACAGCATTTACTGTGAACGGAGCCGCTCTTGAAATGCACATATGTAACCTACACACATGCAATAATTAAAGCGCATATATTAAACCTGTATCGCATACATTTATTTAATTGAATCGCAGTGTTTGTGAATTCTTAATAGCATTATGCATAATTTTTAAACAGGTTTAACATGTGGAATGTGCCACTTCCGTTAATTTGCTGATTACTCGAAATGAGCAAAATGCAATCGAGGATTTTTTTTTTTTTTTTTTTTTTTTTAATTGAATACTCGAATAGAATCAAGGAATTGTTGCAGGCCTATACTTATTGGTATGTTACCACAGGTACATTTTTGTCAAGAAATTAGAATTAAATGTATGTGGCAGTTGTGACACTGAAAAAAAGCACAGGTTTTTTTTTTTTGTTGTTGTTTGTTGTTGTTTTTTTTGTATTATTATTATTATTATTATTTTATATGAAATGAATTTTCCAAACCATGTTTTACTCAAACTGCAATTACAAATTTTAGGTTGATACCTCAAAAATGGTAATTTAATAAGATTTTGTTCAGGTGCAGTACCAAACTAGACGAAATTTGAACTTTTTTTTTTTTTTTTTTGGTATTTGAATTGAAAATTCTGTCATTAACTACTCATCCTCATGTCATTCCAAACCAATAAGACCTTCAGTCATCTTCGGGAATGCAAATTAAGATATTTTTGTTGAAATTTGAGAGCTTTCTGACCATCCATAGACAGCAATGCCTTGTTCAAGGCCCAGAAAGGTAGAACATCATTAAAACAGTCCATGTGACATCAGTGGTTGAGCTTTAATTGTAGAACACAAAATGACGACTTTATTCAGTTTTTTCTCTTCTGTGTCTGTGTCTTCAACGTGCATTCACAAGAGTACCTTGACACAAAACGTCCATCTCTTTTAGTGCATCGTCTGTACATTCTGGTTTAAATAAAGTAAGGCTGGGCAAAAATTGCAAGTCATCCTCTCTGCGAAATCTTCAGAAATGTTTTTACCAAGACTGTTTTATGTACAGCGTGTGTCTTCCTCTGCTTGTAAATAAGGCACAGTGCATTCATGTCAGAATGCCAGCTCCTGCGTCAGTAGCACCACATGCATGCGTTGTGACAAGGAAGACAAGAAATTGTTGAATAAGGTCGTTATTTTTGTTTTCTTTGTGCATGAAAAGTATTCTCATAGCTTTATAAAATTCTATTTGAGCCACTGATGTCACATGGACTATTTTATCGATATACTGCCTTTCCGGGCCATAAAACGTTTCAGTTATGTTGCAGTTTATGCAGGGAAAAGCTCTCGGATTTAATAAAAAAATATCTGAATTTGTGTTCCGGAAGATTAACGAACGTCTTATGGATTTGGAATGACAAGAGGGTGAATAGGTAATAACAGAATTTTCATTTTTGGGTGAAAGTCAAGTTTGTAAAAATGCTGAGTGGCCACAATCCTCATGTGTCTTCAAGCAACAGCGGTGGATGAAGGTTTGTTCATGGTCTGCTGATGTAATGTTCATTAATGTTATTGACCCAATGGGCTCTTTATGCCTACAGGCATGACCAGACCTACAGCCTCCTCTGACCCCTCTCAGAGTGCTTGCCTCAGCATATTAGTATCCTCTGACAGCACTATCATTGCTTTCTTTACTCACAGAACATATTTTATTCTCTTCAGTATGCAGCCAAACTCCCAAAGCCTATTGCAGTAGTATACATCACTACACCCAGATGTAGCTAGTTAAATTTGCATCTTGTTGACTTTGAAGTTAGGCTTAAATTTGCATGTTTTTGTGGTCTACTTATTCTTCTTTTTGAGCTGTTTGGTGTAGTTATGACATCGGGCTAACAGGGACATATTAACTAGTCAAACCTTGACCCCTTTCCTGTGGTGGGGTTGGATGTTGCACCACACAGGATATTCAGGATGAAATAGGAATATACTTCAGTCACAGATTTACACAGCTGCTGCTCTTTCTTGACACTTCACTATCTTCATCTTTTGATCAAGGTCTACTTTGAACAGTGAAGAAATATGTAAGGCTGCAGTCTCATGGGCTCAAGAAGTTGCAGAGGAAACTAGCGCCACTCAATAGAAGAATAAACCTACGCCTGGGTTTATATTCCACTGGGCAGGATTGCATGAGAGCTCCCATTTAATAGTCTTTCTCATGCTTTTCTCTTCTCCCTTCACTTTTCTCTATCTCTCCTCATATACTAGACCAGGGTCACCTCAGGTTTATTCAGAATTTTAGTAATCAATATATAATGTTCAGTGTGAATTGTGAATTGTAAATCATGCCTGGCATCATTTAAATCATCATCTTAGTGTGACTTTTACATAATACTCTGTCCTTCTTCAGCACAGTAACTTTTTTGGACCTCTGGAAACCAGGTAGCCCAACTATGTAAAAATGATTTTGCTGAGAAACAGTTATGATACATTTCATACGTAATACAGGAAATGTCAGGGATTTTATGGTGCAATAATACAAAAATACAATGTAATAATGTCACAGTGTTTCAAAATCATTGTTTCTTTATGAAATTTTTTCCTAAATTTCAAGGCCACTGCTTAGTCCTATTTGAAGTTATCCTAACAGGAGGAGAAGGGCGGTTTTTAAGCATATTTCATAAATTAATTGTATTCTGATGCACAGCATAAAAAATAAATAAATGAATAAATAAAAACTTAACGGAGTGTGTATTTACACTATTTACACAAGTGCAAAGTACAATTTACACTCCGTCCTAGACAATATTACAAAAGATGGTTGTTAAACATTGGTTCCAATGGTGTAAGTGGTAAAGCGTCCCTTTTCACATCACATATCAGATCGGAAAGACATTTATTTTCAATAAATTGAAGGAAGTAACTGAATAGTGAAAAATTAAATCCCTCACTGGTGTTCATCGGTTAGAGTTAGGGGTAAGTGTACGGAGGGCTTTGTTGTCCAAGTAAAGCAGCATCCATTTAATAATTTAAATAAAAATTATCATTTACACTCAATATGTTATTATTGCATACTATTTTAATGTACTACAATACAGTGATGCAAATATCTGCCAGTTGCATTAAACAGCATCCAAGTAGTATTACTGCAAAGAAAATACTGCTATTTTGTCCTAGTATAAATAAAATATATCGCTATTTGCACTTTGTGTAAATAGAATCTATTGCTATTTGCATTTAGTATAAAATAGCACATGGCTAAGAAAATGCTGCTAATTTCACTTAGTGTAAATAGCATCTATTGCTTCTTTAACTTAGTCCAAATAGCCGTTGCCATTTCTTAAATGAGAAATTTGAAAAAGAACTCTGATTGAAATTAGAGAACGCTTATAAATACCTTAAGTTACCCAGATAGCACACATACATCTGCAAGATGTCTGTTAAAGATCTCTTAATCTGGACATCATCTGCTATGTACAAACATCTGACAGACGTCTTCCAAATGTCAGTTTTGCATATATTCTAAATCATAAATCATCTTAAAGACATCAAATATACGTCTATTTGACACCTAATAGGAAGCGTCCAATAGACATATTGCAGATGGTCAAACAATCTAAAAAATACATCTTGCAGATGTAAATGCAGACATCAAATAGACGTCTCCGTGATGTATGTGTGGTAGCAGGGTAGGTCGCCGTGATTTTGCCAAGTAAGACGTTCCTGGATCAACACCTTTTGTTGATCCTGGATCAACACTACTGTCCAAAAATATAGACTTAACCCAATCCTAATCCCTAGCCCTATACCTAACCCTAACCATAATTTATTCCTAAAATCAGAGGGAAATGATATCTGATTAACAAGGGTGTAGAAGCATCTAACTCTGATTGTAAGCCTAAAACTGACATTTTTTAGTCAAAGGCTGCATTTACACTGCAGGTCTTGATGACCAGTTCCAATTTTGTTACTATATCTGATTTTTTGGACGACGTGCTTACATTTTTTTTTTTAAGTGACTCATATCCGATGTGTGCATTTTACACTGCACTTGGTGACACAAACAAAAAATAGTGCACATGACATCACAAATCAATTTCAATAGTACATTGAGTTGGAATTCATATAGATAAAATCCTGGAATTCATATAGATAAAATAAGTTTTAATGCAAGTTACATCTATACATCAAAACAAATATAGTACAAATTCTTCAGGACAGTGATTATGTAGCTACGCAGTTACGCTGAAAGCTTGCAAGTGGAATAATATTCAGATGATAGATATTGTTAACCATGTCCCATGTTCTGGGATTTTTTTACTCATTAAAACCAAATTTGTTCCTCAGTGATTGTATATCAAGGGCAGGGACATGTTTGTGTGGATTTTAATGATTTGGGATTTCAATGAAACAAACAGGGAGAATTTCAAAAGCAACAGATCACCTTTTAACACAAACATATGAGCTTAATACTCTGCTACTCAACTAGAGATGTTTCAGTTGTTACAGGTATGTCTGTACCGCGAAATGTAAAAAAAACCAACTCACTTTTCAGTGACGTAGGAGTCGTATTTACAGGTGAATATCCGATCTGCCCGCTTACACAGCAGGCCCAAATGCACATATCTGATTCATATCTGATTTATTTCCACATATGAATGAGGCCTGAAACTGATCGGAGTATATCGGAATCCATGTAATTTTCTGTCCTGCTGACACGGTCGTGGGCCATATCCAATCTGTGTCACATAGGAGGGAAAAAATCGGATTTGGATCACTTGAACCAAACTGGCACTAAATATCACTAAGAAAAGTAGTTGAAGCCACTGAATACAATATTTTGTATATAAAATATATTACTTGCGCCTCAGAGCAAGCAGTCAAAACACAATAAATACGGTCATTGCTTTTAGAGGTGGATGACTGCTGTTTGGGAAAACAATCATGTAAGAGACAATTATACAGAAATACTTTGACGGCAGTCTTTGCTCGGGCACTTTAGAATGACCACAACAACATAAGACAACTGCATGAGAACACAGTATAATGCAGAGATCCTCAATGGAGAATCGATTCAACACTGCATCTGGAATTGCTAGCCAGTTCAGTGTTGAAAAGGGTATTTTTTATTCATCAACAGAAAGAATCAAAAGGCTAGGCTCACCTGCTGAGGAGCATGTTGTGTAGAGAGAAGAGATCTGGCTAAAAGTTCACTTTAATGATTAGAGCAAGTTTTTGGGTTTAATGGGAAACATTTTGTTCGCATCAAAATGAGGAAAACTCGAGTCTCTGTACTGACAGGGATTCTAGGTGGGGGGAGTGAATGACCAGCGCTCTCTTTCACCATCAATACCACAACTGAGGTAAGTGCCTTGAGCAAAGTACTGAACCACCAACTGCTCCCCGGGCGCTGCAGCAGAAATGGCTGCCTTGGTGTGTGTTTACATAGTGTGACACACCGTACTTGACCACACGTCTTTTTTCTTTCCATAATGAAATGGCTGGGCCAGAGTCCTGATTTAAAAGACACCTATTATGCCTTGTTTTTTACAAGATGTAATTTTAATCTTATGGCTTTCCTGAATGTGCCTGTGAAGTTCATATACAATACAGATTGTTTATTATAACGTGCTGAAAAGTGTCATTTTTGGGGCGGGTCTAAAAAGTGCTGTTTCAGGGATGTGTTCCCTGAAAATGAGTTGCAACTTCCCACCCAACTCCAGAAGGGGGCAGAGCCTAGACTTCTCTGTTTTGCGTATGGCAATAAACAGAGAGGAGAAGCAACATGAGCGAGCGTGAGAGGACCTGTTCTTTCACTTCCGCTTTCAAAATCTATCACGTTTAGCAAGGAGGGGAGAGGATGGACGGGGGGCACAGCCCGCGAATGCCCCCCCACTTTGGCACGACACCTGTCCTGCTTAATGTAGACGCAAAGTAATCTGTTTAACGCGTTTAGAGAATTTTCATTTTGTTCATTTATAGAAAGGTTTATCCCACCCCTCTCAAACTGAGATATTTTGGCCACCAAAACAGTAGTATTTTAGTCATCATGTGGTCAAATGTTTAGTTGTTTTTTCACCATGACAGTCAACCATGGAAATTAAGGTTTTATACAAAAATCTCATTTGTTGAGAACAGTCAATAGTATGTAGAAAGAAAAAAAAAAGTATATGAACATTTGTATTTATACAGTACATTTATTTTTGTACAAATGTATTACATGTAAAGAGAAATCTTGCTTGCCCAGTTACTGTACATTTCATATTTCTTATGTTGCCACAAATACACAAAGATAACATCCATGAAAAAAAAATATTCTTGGTGGACATCCTGTCGCTCCTGTTGGTCAGGCCAAAGATTTTCATCAATGTTTTATCTGATGTTTTCCATTGCCATGCACCGGGGAAAAAAAGTCTCCTTGAATGCTGCACACATCCCCTGCAATGATCAGCTGTGATGTCCTCACATGCAGCATTCATGGCATCCAACAGAGACATCTGATCTTGTGGTCTATGATCATATACTTTCCACCTCCATGCTGAAAAAAAACCTCTTCTATTGGATTGTGAAAGGAACTCCACTGTTATCCTTTCATGTGCAGCAAACCAGTCCCTAACAATGTTGGTTCAGTGGAAGCTGACATTATCCCAGACAACAACATAATTAGGCAAATGTGGTCTAACTAAACCTCTTTCTTGTTCTAGAATCAGGTCTCTGTAAAGTGTGTTTAGGAAGGCCAGGAGAAGTTGGGTATTATAGGGCCCAATGTGTGAAATATGTGTGCTCACAATTCTCTGAAATGGCAGCACACATTGTAATATTGTTGGCCTGCTCTGTCAGTTGTGGCTCGGTGTCCAAAGATATGGCGACTTCAAGTAATATAGGCATCTTAGAAGTACAGTAAAACTCATTAAGTGCACACCAATAGTTTACCTGGACATACTGGTACCGCAACTCCTTCACTCTCAAATGGCACCTTGCAGAGTTGTTTCATAGTCATTTGATGTCTTTTCAAAACTCTGTCTATGGTGGAAATGCTGACAGGATTTATATTTGCGAAGACATTATTGTCATTTATGATTGCACTTTGGATCTCTCTAAGCCTGATGGAATTGTTGGCTATGACCATGTTGCAAATTTCTTGTTCTTGCTGATGGAATAATGCTGCTCTGCCACCAGCGCGAGGTTGTTGTGTGGTTCTGTAGAATGTACAAATAGACTTCCATTTACCTTTACAATATTGTTGTTTATAAAAATGCTTTACATACTGTAAAACAAAAAAATAAATACATATTTACCTGTTTTCCCTACGAAAGGTTTGCACAATTGATGACCCTGTGGACCTGTTTACATTGTAAAACCACGATTTATGACATGATCCACAAGTGTGGCTCTGATTTCATCAGAGACTCTGACTCTTCTATTTCCACCTCTTCCTCTATTATGTCTTCCTCTAACACCACCACGACGTATTCTTACACATCTTCCAATTGCTCCTCCACAAGCATGTTGCTGCAGTTCAGGGTTGTGAAAGTCCTCCATTCTCAAAAAATGTCACAGCAGTGATTGTGCTGTGGGCAATCTACATACAGAATATATGCTCCCAAACTTGATTGGTTAAATTGTTGAATAGTTGACTCAAATTGGATTACAATTAGAGGTCATTTGCCAATTTAGCAGACATTACAAACAATGTCAGTGTCAGATATTTATGGAATATACATGCATGTATACCAGTACATGTATTCATAATTGAATGGATTGTTTTGAATGTGATGGCTTACACAGTAAAAAAATGATTGAGAAGTTCTGAAGTGTTTGACAGTTTAAGTGAGAATCGACTCACCGGTTTTGATCAGCAAGCCATATGCAATTAATTGTTGTGCAAACTGCAGACAAATATACTTACTGTTTGCACACATGTCCCAAAGCATTTGCAATTTGCAAATCAATAATAAATTCCAATCTGATGTGAACGAAAAGCTAATTGTTCAGAGATCTGAACTTATTGTTTCAGGAAAAATAATAATAATAATAATAATAATAATAATAATAATAATAATAATAATAATAATAATAATAATTTGAGAATTGAGCCAAAGCAATTGAGAAAAACTGTAAGTAATCCATGAAAACTTGCATAATGTAATTACTTTCCTTTATTTACAGCTATAGAAAAATATCAATGAATTTTACAAAAAGATATATAAATAAACTCTTACAAACATTTGTAAAACCAAATCATAGTTGTGCATAGACTTACAGAAAATTTTGAAAAACTCCTAAAAAGCCTCAATAGATATTTGCAGCAGTGACATCCTTGAATGTTTTATGATCATGAAACAGAGCGAGGGTGTTCCTGACGGGACACTGCTTTCGACACAGCCGATCACACACAGATAAAATGGCTGAGGATATGGTAATACACGCCTGTCAGTCAATAGCGGTGGGCGGGGCTACCAAAATATGATGTCATTTTGCGGACAGGCTCCAAAGTGCTTCTTTTTTGAGCCTGGTTTGATCTTATGAAGATTAAAAATAATAATAATAAACTGTATGTATTTTTATCATTCTAAGATGGCTGTGTACACACAATTCCAACACACATTTCTGTTCAAACACCTTCTAAAAGTAGATTTTGCATAATAGGTGCCCTTTAAACCTGATTGAAAATCTCTGGAAAATCTTTGGTGACAAAGTTATAGCTAAACTTACCAAACTAGATCAAGAGTGAACCAAGATCACAACAGCGCAGTGTAAGAAACTAGTGATGTCCTGCAGTCACAGATATGCTAAAGTCGTTCAAAGCAAGGGCCTTTACACTTCCTATTAATTCCTGATAGTTGTAACACTCCAAAATTTTAGTTGCAGTCTTCTTTTGTGCTACAGTGGTTACTGTAGTCTAATTTTGAACACTTTGTTTTCCACAAAATAAAGTGGTAAACCTAGGGCTAAAACCTATAGTGAATTTTGAATGATGAAGATGAACAATATTTCTGAGAAAAAAAAAAAAAAAAAAAACAAGGTTTCCTCTGTGTGTATGTCTGTCACATGTAAAACAGTATATAAATATATACATATACACAGACATATACACAGAGGAAACCTTGGACTACTCTACTGGGTCCTTACAAATGCACCTCATTGTATAGAAGCACAGCTGTAACAAATAACACTCTTTTACCAGTCTTAAAGTGATAAACCTGAGAGCATTTCTTACAGTTATAAGATGTGGCATATGTCATATTATCTGGATATATTAAACAGCATACGGAAAACAAAGCCCTGTTTTTTCGAGTATATCAATCAGCTTGACACAGAAAAATTGTCTTAACCAACCGCTTGAGTTTTAGGTAGGACATTCATGAAACCGGTCTGTAAACAGTGTCTATTTTTCATTTGGTGCTACTTGAGAAATTGCACACTTCACCTTTAATTAGGCACTTGATCTTATAAAACTCGTATTGTAGCTTACAAAAACTGTTGCAGTGTAAGTTTGTTTTCTGTGCGGCAGTTTTTGTATAAACAGCAGATTTAATTTTTTTTTTTCATATATTTATGACATAAATCATTCGATAAAACAATCACAAACTCTGGATATGATGCTTTTTTATTTATGAAGTACCAATTCATTAATAATATCTCTTATAAACTCTAAATAATATAGCTTCAGCACCTTTGATGCATAATAAATGACATTCTAACAAGTTTAGTATAATCAAATTTTTACAAAGCCAATCTTTGAGTCTCTTTCCTCCCAAGAAGCAGAGGACCCTGCACCAACAGTTTTAATTAGACAAGCAATGAACCATCAAGAGACGCCTTCACAGCCCAAAGGCCTAAGGGAGCTTACTGTGAGGACAGAGAATTAAAGCTAAAGTAACCTTAAATACCATCTAACTTTATGAACCCAGATATTCTCCAAGCACTATAAACCACAGCGACTGAAAAAAATATATATATATCAACCTTCCCATTCAACCGCTCAAATATAGAGGTCTGCAGAGCACAGGCCACTCTTTTAATCTCAAAGGCACTTTAAATCAATGTCTTTGACGATCCTGCACTGATTAGACCGTGTGTTTAATGACTGTGTTTTCTGATTGCGCATGCTGCGATGCTAAACTGCAGGTGTGTTGAATCGCCATTGGCAGATTGTAGGAAAACAAAAAGATTGATTTCAGACTATTGCTGCTCCTCGTGGCAAATTTTTCATTGTAAGACAATTGCTCAGTAGTCTAAAAATAAACTCAAGTGATCAGAGCATATATTAGACATAATACTTTATATAGACACTTGGACATGTGTATCAAAATTCTTTGCTTCCATGAAAAAGTCAGACATATTAAATAACCTCGTGGTTTGTAGAAACTTGAAGTCTGATTTACATATAACACTCTCCTCCAAAAAAGCAAATTTGCCCAAATTTCAATAGATTCAGTGAATGAATAATTCAAGAGATCACGCTTTTAGAAAAAGTACATTTGCATAAACTCAATATGAAGTATTAGGATCCACATTCCAGTCTTCATCTTCAACCGACTGGTTGAAAAACACACCGGATAATAGCAGGCGGACAAGTCAGCAACCGATCTAAACAAGCTTCATGCCAGCGGCTCAGCATGAGGATCCAATCTATCTTTGTTCACCTTGGGATATGCTTTAATGATTTCCCTGCGGTGACCCTTCAAAGGCCGGAGCATCAGTGGTCAAACAAGGTCTTCAAGGCATTCTCTGTTCCTTTGGGACAGAAGACGAAAGCTATGTTTGATCTCTGCTTTGTTGCTTTGTTAAAAGATTCCCTTATGTTTTGCATTGGGTTCTGATGGGATGCAATTTCTACAGCTGTCATTATGAGCCAACTTCTTAATTGTAACCAGCACCAAAGGTCGTGACGGCTGTAGGAACCTACTAACCATAGGGCTTTTGGTTTTGGTCAACTGGCTTGCACTTGAGTCTTTTCTATTATCTTTATTGAGCCCAGTGTTAGAGAATACTCAACTAATTATGAAGCCAGCAGTTGGAGCTCATTTCTTTCTGTCAAAGAAACATTCCCATAGAGGTTTATGTGAAGAAATGTTGGGTTTTATCCACTTATTGTCATGGCATTTGATTGCCCTCAAAGACATTTTTGTGGAAAGGATTAAATGAACCAGTAAAGTCTTGTTTATGAGGAGTAGAATGGTCAATAGTCAGGTTTATTAACTTAACTGTATGCCTGAGTGGCTTTTCCCACACAATGACTGTGATTTCGGAGAACTGCACTCCCCCAACTAGGAATCATCTTTCGCTGGCAGCAGCCATTAGCACCCTCACGTCGACAAAAGACGCCTGCAGTCCCTGAGTGTTAGGTCACAAGTATTGTCTAGGAGGGCTCTACGTTTCAGAAGGCCCTTGCTGATTCAAGTCCCAAGTCCTGTGCTGGAGGCTCCTCTGATGGAGGTTGTTGAGTCTTGAAGGCTGACCCTGAGTTTCCTGTCTCGGCCACTCACACATTTGTCATGACTGCTCAAGTTACCCTGCCTGTCTCTTTAGCCCCTCAGACTCCGCACCATCGCCCTGAAGCCTCCGCCTCTATTCACCTTAACCTAAACTTTGGTTCCCAATGAGCTGCCTATATTGTAATCTAGTGTAGTTTTTCAAGTGACTTTTGGTTTTGGTGCAAGACTGCTGTTTTGTATTTTGAACTGCTAAGTGAAGACTGTTTTACGATAAAAATGGCCTTTTTGAGAGAGAGATTAAAGTTGTGTGGGTGTGTGTGTGAATTACCTGCATGTGTATCTTTCTCTACAAAAAGCTGTGAGTTTTGTTACTTCAAAACAGTGATTTTACCTCTCTGCTGCTGAGAAAGATGTTGGTTGTGGCCTTGATGAGTGGTATCCTGCATTATTACAGGAAAACATGTTAACATATTTTACAGTCTGTAATGTTTTTATAAAAAAAAAAAAAAAAAAAAAAAAAAAACTTCAGTTGTGCAAATGAAAAATTCCATTAAAGTAGAAATCCACTTCCAGAACAACAATTTACAGATAATGTAGTCACCACCTTGTCATCCAAGATGTTCATGTCTTTCTTTCTTCAGTCAAAGAAACTGTGTTTTTTGAGGAAAATATTTCAGGATTTTTCTCCATATAATGGACTGATATGGTGCCCAGAGTTTGAATTTTCAAAATGCAGTTTAAATGCAGCTTCAAACGATCCCAAATGCAGTTGTAAACAATCCCAGCCGAGGAAGAAGGGTCTTATCTAGCGAAACGATCAGTGATTTTCATTTAAAAAATACAGTTTAAATACTTCTTAATCTCAAATGCTTGTCTTGCTCTACCTGACCTGTGTATTCTGCCTCAAGACAGTTAAGGTATGTCAATTTTTTTTTTTTTCGTATTTTCTCCCTCAACTTCAAAAATCTTTTCAAAATCATCCTACATCGCTGCAGAAGTACAGACACAGTCTTTGCAAAGTGAACATGCAAAGGAAAAAAAAACAGCGATATAGATGATTTTGAAGTTGAGGAAGAAAATATGATCAGAGTTCGCCATACCCTAACTGTCATGAGCCAGAATACACATAGTTAAGGGGGAGCAAGACAAGATGAGCGTTTGGCATTAAGAAGTATATAAATTGCATTTTTTTTTTTAATAACCAATCGTTTTGCTAGATAAGACCCTTCTTCCTTAGCTGGGATTGTTTACAACCGCATTTAAACTGCATTTTGGAAGTTCAAACTCGGGGCACCATATCAGTCCATTATATGGAGAAAAATCCTGAAATGTTTTTCTCAAAAAACATAATATCTTCACAACTGAAGAAAGAAAGACATGAACATCTTGGGTGACAAGGGGGTGAATACATTATCTTTAAATTGTTGTTCTGGAAGTGGACTTCTCCTTTAATGCATCATACTTTTTAGTTAATGTCGAGAATTACCCTAAATGGGCAAGTCAGCTGGTTGACTTGTGTATCTGCTTAGTAAATGGGTCACCTAAGAAAGAAAGAAAGAAAGAAAGAAAGAAAAAAATAATAATAAAAATTTTTTTTTTTTTGCAAATGTATTTCTTAGTGGGACTGGCTAAAGATAAAATACCATAGAGGGAAAAATTAAACTGTACAATGTGTTTAAACAGGTATAATTAAGTGTAAAAAGAACTGAAGGAAATAGTTGTTTGAAGTGAGGCTGAGCCGGAGGGACGAGGGAGCCCGGTGGAGCTGGTGGGACGACGGGCGATGGTGGAGAGGAGGGAGGTGCAGTGGGTGGGGCCTTCCTTGGCATCCTCATGCTACACTGAGACTTCCTCCGTTGCAAGCAGTGTTGCCGGCTCTCGCACCTGGTCGGACATGATGGGCTCAGGCTCTGGGGCAATCCTCAGCTCTGTCATTCTCTCAGCGATGGCTAGTCGGTCGCACTCGGCTTTGGCTCTCTGTCTGTGGTGGGCTCGGGCTGACGCTCCACGCTGCGGGGTGATGTTGGGCTGGATACTGGGGCAAGAGTGGAGCTGTTGTCGTCATCCGCAAAGTCCACGGTCAACGAAGACTGGCAGGACACCAGCACCCGCTCTCTCGAGGACCTTCCCCGGACAGCTGCGCTCGTGTGGCCGGTCCAGCTTGATAAAATGAGCAGGGGCAGCTGAGGGTAACATGTCAGGTTGGCCAAAAACCCAAAGTCGGTGTTATGATCCTCGAGAGAGCGATCCCCCTACTCCAGCATGACAGATGGAGGTGCCGGTTTGGTCACTTGCTCTTAAAATACTCTGTCATTTTTTATCATACAGATAAAAGTAATACATCTTTCAAATCTGTAAAGACTCTATATAATATGCGTGCACTCTTAATAACAACGAAATGTGCACTTTTGTAAAATAATGAAAGCAAACAGGATGTGCTTTTTGTCATCTTGGTCTCTGTGAACTTCAGCGTGAAACTTCAAAACTCTGTGTATGTGTCTGTGTATGCTTTTACAGACATGACAAATATAGGCTATCTATAGAGAGTGAAATGTCCACTTAAATGAGCCAATTCAAATAGAAAACAAACATTCTCAGATTGTATAA